>NW_011888788.1:12285114-12300196 GCF_000151845.1 Pteropus vampyrus | reverse complement strand
TGCAATTGAAAACAAATCTTTTTTTCATCTTAGTATATAAAAATGACTATGATTTAGGGTGATAGCTTCTATTAAATTGAATCTGCTGTGATTTCTTTATTCACTTCTAATGTAAAAGAAAGCTGGCATTCATAGATACCTGCCTATAGCTTTGTTGCAAAATTACTATGTATAACTTTTGTAATTATCTTTACTGTTACTTTGAAGCTCAGATTTCACTCTCAGGCCCCAAAGTCCATCTTTTCACATTATCTTTGCTTTTAATGTTTAATATTTTAGAAGATTCTGAATTTACTTTTAAACTTTATGACTTAGAAAATGAAAATGGTTCCGGGTTTGAATTTGATATATGTGATTTCTGTCTCTGACACTACTATGCATTTGTTTGAAGACCAGGAGAATACTTAATTTTGTTTATTTACTTACTTCATAGCTCTTGAATTCAACATAAGTCCCAGCCTGTAAGGCACCCCAACAAGATATTAAGTGTACTGTGTGATGTAATGCTTGAGGTCAGTACTTCTAGCACATGGGAAAACAGATGGGGGTCTGAGATGTCAGTTGTATCCTTTGTTCCAATTTAACTGTGCCAGTCTGCTGTTTATCAAGGTTTTTTAAAAGTCATGCTTTTTGAGAAAGTAAATCAATTTTACTCCTTAGAGGCTAGGGGAAAAATATGTAGCTATATATATAGCTGATAGGGATATAGTCTTTTTTTCCCCAATAATTGTATTTCAAGATGATTCAAATAACTTCAGGTGGAGTGAACATTCTATTCCAGTGCTATCTCACTTTGAAATGAAGGAGCTAAGGCTCAGAGAGTTTAAATCACAACTATTTGGCAGTGACGAGATTGCTAAACATTAGAAAAAAAAGAATTCAACAATAAGCGAAAGCTCAAATAAACCACATCAAAACAACTATTTGGCAATGACGAGATTGCTAAACATTAGAAAAAAAAAATTAAACAATAAGTGAAGGCCCAAATAAACTACATCAAAACCAGCAAACAAAATAAAAATACCACATACACGTTATTGGTGACTGGATTAATACTCCAATCTCATTTAATACCATTTGAGTTTTGACCAGGCAGGCCTCAGAATCTTTTCTTCTCCTTTCCATCACCATTCAACATTTTTTTTTTTTTTTTTGAAAACAGAAAAGCCCTTTACTCATCCAAATGAATTTCTAAATTATGGATTCTTAATCTTTTTGTGCCATGGACACTTTTTGTTGTCTGGTGAAAGCAACATTTTCAGGATAACATTTTTAAATGCATAAATTAAAATAAATGGGATTAAAAAGAAAATCAGCTATAATGAAATACAACTATCAAGATACAAGAAAAATAAATTTGTAGTTGAGTAACATGTGGTTATATTAAGTAACAAAAAATACAAATAACAGTGTTAGCTAATAACAAATATTAAATAACAATAATATTTAATGTCAGTTTAATGACTACCATAATTTCAAAGCGATGATTTTAACAATTTGAGAAACCTGCAGCAATTCTAATTTAACACGAAAATATCTGTGATTTCTAAAGGTATCAAAATCTCTGATATTACTAAAATTAATACATTTTACTTAGAGGCTATTACAGATTTTTCTTTTTTTTCCCCTCATCCAAGCTCATTGACCTTCTGGTAGATTTATAACTTCAGTGGCTCCCATGAGTACTCCCTCCCAGTGGATGACACCTCGCCAACGATGCTGGGCTTGCTGCCTTTGGCCAATGGGACATCAGCAAACTGAACTCCAGCAGAGTCTTTAGGCTTGCCCTCCCAGAAGACTACCTTGCCAAACAAAAAACCTGGTCTAGCTTTTTGAAGATGAAAGAGAAAGAGGCACAGGCTTCTTAGTCATCCCAACTGAGCCCAAACTCTAGCCCTTAGCTTCATTAAGTTGTTAGCCCAGGTGAAGCCACCAACCCACAGAATCGTGAGAAATAAATGGTTCTTGTTTTAAGGCACTAAATTTTGGACTTTAGGCTAGGATACGAAACTGATATGGAGCCCTGAATTTTATTCGCTGACACTTTGGACATTGGATCGAGACCCATGAGTACTTTTCAATATCAGTATTGCAAAGCTCCCACACTGTTTGGAGATCACTAACCTCTCGCCCCTCTTAAGTGGGGGTCACAGACTGGCAGCATCTACAACTCTAGACGCGTGTTGGAAAAGCAGTATCTGACTTCATCCCAGATCTGTCGAATCAGAATCTCCAGATTATTAGTAAAAGCCTTAAAGTTTGCAAAGCACTTGTAAGTATGCACATTAAAATTAGAGATGAACCAACCCTTTATCTTAAAATTAACTTGCACTTTCAAAAACCTTCACTCTCTATTAGAAATATTCTCTATGTTCCATTCCAACAGAGGTGAGTTGAAGCCCTACTGGCTCCTTCTTATTCAAAAGTTCCAGGTGCGCTGTTTGGGGCTTAATGTGTCTGTGGGTTGCGATGATATGTGTCAAATGACAATGCCACGGAAATGACAGGGGGTTTATAGATACGTGTAGACTGCTGGAAATACATTAATAAACGAATAAATGAAACCTCAACCAACAACCCCTAAAACCCTGCGCAGAGAATAACGCTTTAATGAGTAAACTAGAACTCCTCCAACTAAGTCTGATTTAAAAAAAATTGGGGTGGCTCTTCCGGGTGTGGGGTCCTCTGGTATTCCTTGAGTTGAGGCTCCAATCCGTGTAGGTGACTTACGGGGTACAGGGGTCGCCTACGGTGACCCGCGCAATTTGTCCCCGCGCAGCTCCCATATAAGGCTGGCCCCGCCCCTGCCTGCGGCGTCGAGGGCGCTGAGCCTGCTCCCTCCCCAAGCGGCCAGCCAGCTCGCCGGTACCGCGCATGCCCGGCCCGCCTCCGAGGACGGCGCCCGGGGTTTTCTTCAGCCAGATTCTCTGCGCCAGCCAGGAGAGAGAACTCAGGGTTATCAGGGCTCTGGAAGCCAAAAGAGTGCTGATTCCAGGATACCTACGGGGCTCTAAGGAAGCTGATGATATAGTGATTCCTTGTCTGAGTGGGTTACATGTTTGCAGTTATCTCAATGCATTGACCAGCTCCATGGAGTTGTTCATGATTTGCAGTTAAGGCAAAAGCCTCAGAGACGTCCAATAATTTAGACTTGAGGATTCCCGAAGCTAGTGTTGAATTAGGGCTCAGACCCAGGAGTCCAGCCTCTACTCTTTGAGGCTTCCCAGAAAGAGAAGAAGCCCCTCCTACCTAGTGTGGCCCCTTCATTTGAACCAGGACAGCTGCCAGCCAGCTCCTGGGTGCCTTGTGGGTGTGGTACACCAACGGTAAGGGGAGGAGATGAGGGCAGAGCATCCCTTTGTGGCCCCATTAAGGACGTGGGGGCCAAAGTGGATCTTGACAGCGGAGCATTATTCAGTGGGCTTTCAGCTGCGGAGGAGCTGTCAGCTCTGAGGCAGGAAGGGTGGGGTCTTGAAGCGATGGTAGGATGGGCTGTTTGTGCTGAGCGGCCATGAATGGGGCCCCATGAGGCAGAGCTGCTGTCTTGGTTAAATATGGGCTGCAGATAATCTTGTGGCTTACAGGGCTCTTGCGTGCGTGTGTGTGTCTGTATGTGTGTACACGCATGCACGAACTGCATGAATGGCTGGATAATTGAATGAATTAATTTACATTCCCGGGGAAGACGGAAGGGGAGCTCACTAAAGGAGTCTAGGGTGGGACCTCATTTCTACCAAAGGCCCTAACCCTTAAAGAGAAGGTTAGCCGCCCCCAAACCCTTTATGATTAAAACTAAACTAACATAAGTGCAAAAAAAGTCCAATTAAGATCCGATTTCAGCCAATATAGCTATTTCCGCCTGCATTTAAAACACCTAGTACCCTTTTAATTTTCATTTCTCGGTATCTCTGAATTGAGCGGTCCAAAACTCTTGCTCTGACAGCCTTAGAGAAGGGGAGAAGGCCCTAGAGGAGTTCCCCACTAACAAGCTGTGATTATCTCTGTGCCTCAGTTTCTTGCTCTCTAAATTGGATGAGCTAACTCTTGCACTGTGGGGCAAAGCCAGGTCCTAGTTAAGGGTTGAAACACTGCTTTTAATAATTTGTCACCTAGGACTGTGGTCCTTGCTCTGGCCCTAAATTACGGCGACCTCTTCCTCATTCGCTTTCTTCTGTTTTTCAGGGGATGATGCTGGGTTCCAGCTTTCCTGAAATCACTCGGCCCTAGTGGCCCTCGATGACTTCCAGGCGGCGGTACGTTCCGGACTTCGCGACCTCAGGCTGCCGCGCCCAGGCATCCCGGCCCCGCCCCCGGGCGCCTCTTGGCTGCCGCCAAGCCCGGCGCACGGATCACGCGCGCCAGAGCCGCTCTGGGCATGCTCAGTGGCCTGGCAGGTGGGGCCGACGCGGGACGCCAGGTCGGGAGGAGAGCTGAGGGGCGGGGGCCGAGAGGGAAGTGGGCGGGAGCAGCTGGCCGAGTCAGGGGAGTTGCTGGCAGCCGCGGGAAGCTGAGCAGGTGGGATCCCCGCGCGGGCCAGGCCGGGATGAGCAATGGCATCGGTCAAGGTGGCCGTGAGGGTCCGGCCCATGAATCGCAGGTGAGTGGGGGGCGGTGCAGACGGTCCCGCGACGCACCCCCACCGGGAGGAAGTTAGTGTCCAACTCTCCTCCCAGGCAAGCCTGGACTTAGGTGTTACGGGTGGTCTCTGGCCCACTGAGCCCTGACTGTGGCCTCTAGGGGCCTGGAGCACTTTATGCTTTGCTCTTCCTTTCACGCAGCCCTGGAAAGGCCCTGATGGTAAAGAGTTCACGAAGCCATGGAGAAGATTCCTGCAAACTCCCCCCCCATTCCATAACTTAGGAGGTTCGCTTGCTGCCCTTTTAAAAAACACCGAGGGATCACCTTCATGAAGATGTAAAATCTTTCAGGGGGCCTGAGAGTGGTCATGGGGACACCAGAACTGTTAGGCAACTCCCGTCAGCTATGCCAGCGCAAAAGTTCTTTAAATAATAACAGTGTTACTCTTTAAAATCTCTTAATAGATGATTTCGATTCCTTGAATGTGAACACTAACTTGTAATTAGTAATTTAGCAGTTTAAAATTTCAGGTTAAAGAGTGGATGGGAAAACTTTAACAAAGTTTTGACCCCTGGGCTGCCAGGAAACAAGGATACTTAACTACACATGTTTGAAATATGACGATGTTTACAGAGGTGGAGAGTTATAAACACATTTAGAATTTAATCTTCAATATTTCTACAAAGTAATGCTTTTCAGAATTTTCAACATGATCTGGGCTTCCTTTCCAATGACCTCTTTATAATCAGTTTAGAAAGATGCTTTAGAAGAGTTACTTTTAAAATTGGGTTAACTTTAAAGAAGGAAGTAGACTTAAATGAATATGTCTTTCGAGTTGGTATCACAGGTCACACAATGTCATTTGTTTTTATTGGCTCTCAGTCAAGTTGTTGGACACTTGACTTACCATGTGATCTTCTTCCTTTCGTCATATCTACTTGTATATGTCATTGTTTGATAGTTCTGAGAGCTGGTTGGGACATCAGAAGATCTTAAAATTAAGGGCTTTTATGTGCCAGAACCTTCTTTGATGCATCTAAATGTGTTTCTATTGGCAAATTGGAAATCTTATTCTGGTTTGTAACTATTGGGAATTAATACTTTTGTGATTTTCAAGTTGTTTATAAGCTTTTAGGGAAGGAGTTTGATCTTTCTGTAAGTTCTAAGAGAATATTATATATTTTTTCAGTCATACAAGGCAAACAGACCTCAAAGTCATTTAGATGATTTAAAAAGGTTTTTCTTTGTTCTGGAGATGTGTGTGTGTGTGTGTGTGTGTGTGTGTGTGTGTGTGTGTGTGTGTGTGTGTGTGTGTGTGTGTATATATATATAGAGAAATATATATATATATATTATTTTTTTTTCCTTTGGAATAATATTAGCACATGCTAGAAGATTGTATTGGATAACTTAGAAAGCATTTATTAAGTGCATACCAAATGCACAGCATTATGCTGGGATGTTGGGTGCTCTCTGGGGGACAAGGTGAATGAAATCTGCTTACTATCTTCTAGAAGCCTCCTGTCTGGTGAGTGAGGTACTACATGCTGGCAGAACTCTTGTAAAATATTGGGCTCACTGCAATATTTGGGAAAGGTGATGTAAGCACAGTGCCTTGCTAGTGTAGGCCTGGAGCCCAGGTTTATGGAGGGATGGCAGGAAACATGTCCAAAAGCCATGTGCTTTGAGGAGGTAGATTGAAGTGATGATATATGAGCTCTTAGCAGAGAACTCTGGTGGTGGCATCAGGATTGGGATAAAAGGTAAGAAAGCGGTGGTCTGGGCCAGGGTTGGAAATGGGAAGGCTGTATTGACAGGATTTGGCACCTTGTTGGATGGAAAGGAGGAGAAAAAAGAAGGAACATGGAGAGTCATTAACTGAAGTTTGGTGATCAAGGAGGTAGAAGAGTTTGGGAATGTGGCCAGTGAGGTTGGTGTGTTCTCTCTTGGATATATAGAGTTACATGAGATGCAGTTAGGGTCAAGTACAAGCACAGTGTCCAGCACAGGGTGAATGCTGCTCACATGTTGACCCTGTTATCTTGAAGTGTGGGAAGGATATCCATCTCTTTGCTGGTCTTCAGTAGACAGTTTAACACATGGGTTTAGGGCTCAGGTGATCCTGGATTGATATTTGGAACTCTTGTATGTGGATAACAGTTTAAAAATGTTAAAGTCAGGAGAAAAGGGAACCAGGGATTGGATGCTTCTCTTCAGAATTCCAGGGAGAAATTAGGCTTGAACCTCATGGAAAACCAGCCCAGCAAATGTCATGGCAGGGAAAGGAGAAGTGTCTCCTGAGGGAGGTGTTTGTTAGTGTTAGCTGTTGCCAAGATGGTGCTCTTGATGATGATTCAAGTAAGACAAAGTCCTTGGTCTTAGAGAAAAGGACAGCGATAACCTTTCACAGCAATTTCAAGGAGAGATAGTGATCCAGAAGTTGACAGTAAAATGGAAAGATATATATAGCCAACCAAAATACTAGACCTGACTCATACAAATTATAATACCAATAAAACCATTTTTATCAGCGATATTGGTGACTGTAAACTGAAAGTGCTGGTGAAGGAGTGTTGATAGAAGTGTAAATGGTGAAAACCTGAAACGTTCATATTGGGAAATTTGACTATAGTTGTCAAGATTAGAAATTTATAAACCCTTCGATTGGGCAATTTCATTTCTAAGAATTTATTTTATGGACTACATACAGTCCTACCTACCAAGATGTATGTGTAAGGATGTTTGTTGCATCATTATTTGTAATAAGAAAAAATCATAACTGACCTGAATGTATGAGAATGGGGGATCTGTTAAGTCATGGCTTACGCGTTGGGTAGAATGCGAATGCTATGCTGTACTTATGACAGAATGTATTAATCTTAAAAGAGTTCCAAGATAGATTAAGTGAGATTAAATAGACACACACACACACACACACACACACACACACACACACACACACACACACACACACACGGCTATATCTGTATCGAATGATCCATAAGAAGCCTAAGAGTGCTAACTGTGGAGGAGGACTGATGAAGAATCCTTCAGGTGAAGATGGAAGGCTTTTCTTTTTCTCTTTACTGCTCAAGTATTTACTTTGCTCAGGGCATAGTTTTATAATTAATAATTAAAAACTTGTTTGTGTAATTTTTAAATGTTACCTAAAAAGTCATTGACACTGGAGAAAGAATTTTTAGCTTGTTGTTTGGGAGCATTGAAGGAAGTTGTTAAAAAGTTTTTTGCCCCCAGTTTTATTTTGCTGTAATGGATATATGGCACTGTGTAAGTTTAAGGTGTACAGCTTAATGACTTGACTTACATATATTGTAAAATGAGTACTATAGTAAGGTTAGTTAGCATCTATCATTTCATATAATACCAAATAAGTAGAAAAAAATGTTTTTTTTTTTTCATGTGATGAGGGTTTACTCTTATCAACTTCAGATATAGCATACGGCAGTGTTTACTACAGACATCATGTGAACATTATATCCCCAGGATTTAATGTCTTATAACTGGAGGTTTGTACCTTTTGACCACCTTCATCCAATTCTTCCACCCTCTGCCTCTGGTAACTACAAATCTGATCTCTTTTTCTATGAGTTTGTTTTTTAAGATTCCACATATAAGTGAGACTATACAGTATTTATCTTCTGTCTGACTCATTTCACTTAGCATATGGTGCTAAAGGTCTATCTATATTGTTGCAAATGGCAGGATTTTCTTTTTTTGTACCTGAATAATATTCCTGTGTGTGTGTGTGTGTGTGTGTGTGTGTGTGTGTGTGTGTATGTGTGTATGAGTCGCAACTTCTTTAGCCATTCATCTGTAGGTGGACATTTAGGTTGTTTCCATATCTTGGTTATTATAATGTTGCTATGAACATGGGGTGCATAAAGAAAAAGTATTTTCAATGTTAATTTTTAGAGTAGAGCTTCAGGGAAAGAGGAAGCAACCAACAGGAAGGAAAGGCCTGGAGTGAGGACAGCTGTTGCAGCCAGGCCCATAAAGGATGGGGCAAAGTGGTAAGATTCTGAGTTCCTGAGCTTGGAGCCTTGGCAGTAAACAGTCCTCATTGTGAGGAACACCTGATGCTTGATGCAGGCCAAGATGTGATGAATTTGTTTTCACTAAGTTGTAGCTTTTGAAAATGTGGTATAGTAGTAGTTTCAAATTCGAAAGAGCCATTCTATTGTATCACATAATAGCAGCTACTTTAATGGAGAATTTGCTCTGTGCCAGTGGTACAAAATCTAATTTGATATTTGCTACAGGTTTAGCAGGTAGAGGCTATTATTGTCATGCCATTTTACAGACTGGGAAACAGATTTAATTACCCAAAGTCAGTTTCTTAGGACAGTCACAGCTATGCTTTTTAAAATGAGTAAAATGTTAGCAGAGACACAGTCACTCATAACTTTGATGGGCAAAAGTTTAATATTTATGTGTTGTCTGTATATCTTTTTCTTTGTGATTTACTCCATTGTTCTTATGCCTAGTCTTTTTACTGGTTTCATTCTTTTACAATTTTATAAGATATTTTTTCCCCCACTGAAAGTAAGACAAAATAAAATTTGGTAACTAATTTGTCTATTTCCTGTTGGTTTCACGTCCTCGTTTTTTCATGGAAACACTACATGATTTTCAGGGTCATCTATCCTGTCCTACTGATAGGCCAGTGTTTACGGGGTCAGGATCTGAGGGCAATACCAGTTTTGGCTATCATTTACGAGCCAGGTAAATTTGAGCAAGAGACTTATTTGTTCTGAGCTTCAGTTTTTGCATCTCTAAAATGGTGATAATAATTGTACATACCTTAAAAGTTGTGAGACGAGGTCTTTTTTCAGATATTTTTACTGTAATTCACAGTAATAAACATTTTAAGTAGATAATGTAAAAGATTCATGGGGTGTTTCATGCAGTTCACTCATATTTTTTTTTTATTCTATCCTGTTTTATTCTGCCTCATTTAAAAAAAATGCTATTTCTAGATCCACTAAATTGACTTTAAGATCCACTAAGGAGTTGCAATCAGCAGTGTGAAAAACACTATTGTGAGGTTCAGATGAGATAACACATGCAGATAAAGCTCTCCACATCTGGCAAGGGCTCCATGAAAATCGATTAGTGTTATTACTGTTATTTTTACAATTTCATCACTTTTTTCAATGACAGGTATTTAAAAATGTTTTACAAAGAAAAATTTTACCTAGTGCTGGCAGGGGGCCAGGTGATTTCTTTATAATGTGCTTTCTTATCTGATAAAGCAAGTCCATCCCATTCCTTCCATTTTCTGACTATTCTTAGCCACTCTTTCTGATTAGCTTCTCATGTGGAGTTTAGTGTCATGTCTGTCAAGTTAAAAGAGAAGGAAAAAAATGCCCTTGATATTTTTACTGGGGTTGATATCCTTAGGGTAGACTGAAATCTTCCCATTTTAAGAGCACAGCAGTGACAGTGAACAAGATTCATGGTTAGTCTCTTGGGTCTGCGATGCTGGCGACAGAAGTCTCTTGTGTTAAGGATGGGAGACATCTGTTGAGATGCTGCCTGCACTTGGCACCATGCTCATTTCTTTACCTTGGCAACTTCATTTTCTCCTCCCATCAACCGACTGAGGACTTTTTATCTCCATTTTACGGAAAGAATCCCATATCTCTTAGGCAGTAATTGCTGGGCTGAGGTGGCTCTATTTTCCCTCTAGAGCCTTTCGTATGGTGCCTTATTGCCTTGAAGCTCACTGATGACAGAAGCCCTTGGCCTCAAGGGACTGCTGGTCTAGTGGCAGAGAAGGAGCAGACACACAACACACAAAAAATGACAGTAGAATCTGTGTGCAGTTGAGATGGAGCCTGGGTGGAAGGGGGAGGGGAGATCTCCTGGGCTTCCACTGGTCTCTTAGAGAAGTTGGCGGAGTTTGAATTGAGCCCAGAAGATGTATTACTAGCGACCATTTGGAGAATGTGGCAGATATTCTTTGGCAGATGCTTTTTGGAAGGTAGTCTTGTCACCCCATTCTGCAGATGAAGAGCAAGGGATCACAGACTAAACCAACCTTCTGGTGGTTATACAGCCAGGTCTCTGTGGAGCTCAGGTCTGAACCCAAGTCTCTCTTACTTTAACTTCTAAAGCCCCTCCATATACAGAAGACTTGGATGAGAGGAGAGCAAGGGATGGCTGGAGATAGGAACAAGTACCTCTTAACAGGGCTTTTAGACTTGCTGCAGCTTTTTGTAAGAATTAGTTGAGTGGTAGGTAGGCAGGCTGTTGTGAGGTCTTCTGTTTATTAAGCTTGAGAGTTTGGGCTTTTATACTTTAGTCCTGTGCAGGCCACTGCGGTAGCTGTTGGCTGCATACACCTATTTAAATTAATATGAACTAAAGTAAAAATTTAATTACTCATTTAATTAATTTAATTACAGTTACATTTTAAATGCCACATATTGAACAATGCAGATATAGAACATGTCCATCATCGTGGAAAATTTTATTGGACAGTCAGACTGAACTGGGTTTGAATCTCCAGTCTAGCACATCTTGGCACTTAACTGCTCTTTGCTTCAGTTTCTTTACCTGTGAAATGGAGAGCTCACAGGACTCACATCATGGGGCAGAGATGGTGATTCAGTGAGGTAACACTTGCTAACAGCGCCAGGCTCCAAAGTAAGGACTCTATAAATATTGGCTATTGTAATTAGGCACTGGGAACTACTGTTGGTTTTAAAATAGGTTTGTCATTTGCCAGTTATTGTTTTCAGAAGTTTCATCTAGCAGTGTGGGGAACAGCAACAGTGAACATTTATTTACTATTTCCCAAGTGCTGAGATAAGAGTCTTTTATGCACTAATATTCCATTGGCCTTCCTGCCATACCTTGTGATGCAAGACCCCAAGCCCTAGGAGGCCAGTGTAGGAAGACTAAGGAGAACTGAAATTTGACCTGTGAGAATGTAATGCTGGACTAGGTTGGAGCTGTAATATGCAAGGGCATAGTCAAGGGATACTACTTAAAAATAAAACCCTGAAGAAGCTTTATCACCCGTACAGTATTTTCTGATTGTGAAAATAATGTATGCTTCAAAAAATGTGTGCTGTGCAGAAAAATGTGTTAAAGAAAATAGTTTGCAAATTGCTCATAATTCCATTATACAGAGATAACTCTTTGTAAAGTTTTGGTGTATTTGAATCCAGTCTTTTTTCCTGGTTTGTGTAGGAACATAGTATATACGCCTTTTTTGCATTTGCAAGAGACATTCTGAAGACAAATCAGCAAGACTTAGAGAGGCAAAGAGTGGTTTGGGGCCACATTAAATGGAAGAATGACCTTTCCCAAAGTCAGGATGCCAGGGTGAGCTGGTTGGGGTGGAGGAGTGTGGTGGTAAGTTGGGATGGCTCAGTGTGCTGATGGGGGATCCAGGAGGTAAGAACTCAGGTAAGTTATCAGCTCTGTGGATGCATATTTGGAGGTGGTCACTTGAAGGTGATAGTGCATGTGATGGAAGTGATTGTTGTTTCTGAGGAAGACCATAGTAAAGAAAGAGGAACGGGGGAGTGAGGACAACGGGGATGGAGGGCACAGCAGACCTGCATGACCTGGGTTATGACAGAGCTCTGTAGGAGGCTGGCTGAGTGACTTGGGCAAGTTGATTTTATTTTTAAAGGCTCAGTTTCTTTTTTCGTGGAACAGTGATTCTCAAAGTATAATCCAGGGATGGCTGGGAATCACTGAGACTCTTTTAGGGAGCTGGCAGTCAAAACTGTTTTCACTGTAATACCACTAAGATGTTTTTGTCTTTTTACCCTGTCACTCATGAGGGTACAGTGGCGTTTTCCAGAGGCTACACGATGTGTGATGATGTTATGGCTCTGTGCTGTGTGTTCTGTGTTTTAAAAATTTCTTAGTTTTAATTTCTAATATGGTAACTATCAATAGTTATATTTACATTGATAAAGCTCTTTGCGCTCCTCAGTCATTTTTAAGCGTGTGAGACTCTTAAAGCTATCATGTTTGAGGATGCCACTGTGAAATAATACTGCATGAATTGTGGAGGGAATTAGATGGGAGAGTATATAGAGCATTCAGTACACTTCCAGATGTGTAATAATAACCTTTCAGTAAGTCATAGCTGTTATTATTTTTTTATAATCACTGTTGTTACTGACAGCCACACTTAAGGAAGCAGGAGTAGAGAGCCAAGCAGTGAGGAAAGGAGGGAGAAAAGCAGAAAAGTGGAAGGTCATGACCAACAAGGGGAGGAGAGAGGCTTGCCAGCATCAGGAGCCTGCACAGATTGAGGCCCAAATGGCTTCTGTCTCTGAGGAAGATATTTTAGTTGAGGGGTGGGAGGTAGGGCTTTGGGGACAAGAGGCTGGTGGCTGAGGGCATTACTGCTCTTCCAGTAATGGAGGGATTAAAGGAAGGAGAGAGCTAACCTCTGTTCACAAGTGCAGTTTAGCTCTTGTAATAAAATCTTTCCAAACTCCTTTACTGCTTGTGTGACACACAGAGACCCCAGTGTGACTCTAACTGCAGCCCTCACCAGGCATCGCAAACCTGGGCTCAGCAATGGGGAAGTGTGTGTTTTGTCTGTTTTTCTTTTAAAGAAGAGGACAAGAAATGGAGGAAGAAGGCAGCTGGGGCCAGGGAGGGAAGTAGCGATGGCTAGAAAGGGAGAGGTGAGTTTTTCACTATAGCTGTGGTGCTTTAGGTGGGATTCCCCAGGGAGGGTTGTGTTGTAGCTAACTCTGGAGTTTGGAGCACACGGAGGTCTTTTTCCTTTCTTTTAGGTGGACTTGACAGTAATGTGAAGCAGGTGTCTAAGTGATATGTTTTTATACACATTTAAAAATATCTTAATGTCAATAATGTACTTATACTTAATGTGAGTACTGGTAGGTTGAAAAATGCTCTTCAATGGCTTAGAGTAAGTATCTAGTCAACATAAGTTGGTGTTAAACTTCTGCAACTTTTATTTATGGTGGCTGTGAGAGAGAGCAATTGAGAGTGTATTTTTGTCTGTCAGAGAGAGGTTATTTAGAAATGTCCAGTTGTGCCAGACACAGTGCTTTGGTCTGCAGTTGATTTATTTTACACACCCTCATTTCATAATTACTTTTCTAAATTATTTCAATAGCTTTTACTATTTTTGTGAATTCTGGAATTGGGATGCAATCTTGGCTTCAGCTTGTTTTGTGAAAGAAAATATGTTATACCCTCAGCCTTGGGGAAATGTGATAGTGCCTTACAACCCCAGCTTTTTCCTCAGAACTGAGTCTCTGGTTTATTTCGGTGGCTGGACTGCCTTCTCTCCAGCTCCAGATGCACAGACAGTCAAGGAAGAAATCGTCATTTTCTTAGTGTCAGCCCACTGATTCTCGTCAGGTATAGAGGAGGAGGTTACTGCTAGCAGAGCCTGGGAGCTTTCCCTCGCTCTCACGGGCTCTGGGCTTAGCATTCGTGTTTCCTGCTCTGTCCATTTCTGCATCCATTCATTATCCCTCGCTGCTGCCCAGTGGAGGGATAAGAGCTGTTTCTGTGATCAGCAATGTACTCTTAGACACTTGGAGCAAATTTCAGTGGGATATCTAGAATTCAAAGTAAATTGAGAAAGTCTGTGCTTTCACTGTGATGTGTTAATAAGTAACTCGTCATCAATTGCTATTTCTAGTCACTCATTCACTTACTAGAAACTCTGGTAAAATTGATGTCATCTTTGTTTAATTTAATTCTTAACAATTCTATAGGGGCAAATATTAGTTCTGTTTTATAGATGAGAAAACAGAACTTCAGAGCAGAAAGGATCATGTCAAAGCTTAAATACCACTTCAGGGAAGCCTTCATCATATTACTCTGGTTTTCTGGCATCATAGCATTAACCATGATCTGAGTTTACGTGTGTGTGAACATGGTTGTATTTTTGTTTGTACACTTATTTATTGTCTCCTTCTTGCATGTAAACTCCCATGAGAGCCAGTTACCTTGTCAGTCTTGTTTGTGGCTGGCTGTTTTTCTCAGGGCCTAGAACCATGCCTAGTTTATGGGACTCTTGTTTAAATACCTAGTTTAAGTTTTTTTTTTTTTTTTTAAAACATTTTATCTTGAAAAAATTTGAGACTTGAAGTAGAGTTCCCATATATGCTTTACTCAACTTCCCCTAATATTAACATCTTACATAATAACCATGGTACAGTTATCAAAACCAATAAATTAACGTTGGTACATCGCTATTAATCAAAGTATAGTTTTTCTTCTCATGCCCTTTTCCTGTTCCGCAATCCAGTCCAGGATCCCACGTTGTCTGTAGTTGCCAGGTCTCCTTAATCTCTTCTGCTCTGCGACAGTTTCTCAGTCTCAGATGAGTATTAGTCATTTTATAGAATGACCCTCAATTTGAGTTTCTCTGATGTTGTATCATGATTAAATTGAAGTTATGCAGTTTTGGCAAGAATATCACGTAAGTAATTCTGTGCTCGTCACCACACATCATATCAGGGGGTAC
>NW_011888788.1:12260193-12283784 GCF_000151845.1 Pteropus vampyrus | reverse complement strand
TAATCTATTTTGAGTTAATTTTGGTGTGTAGTGATAGACAACAGTTTAATTTCATTCTTTTGCAGGTGGCCTTCCAATTTTCCCAGCACCATTTATTGAGGAGGCTTTCCTTTCTTCACTGTATGTTTTTGGCTTTTTTGTTGAAAATTATCTGCCCATATAAATATGGGTTTACTTCTGGACTCTCGATTCTGTTCCACTGGTCAGTGTGTCTGTTTTTCTGCCAGTACCATGCTGTTTTGATTACTGTCGCTTTGTAGTATAATTTAAAGTAAGGCAGAGCGATGCCTCCAGCCTCATTCTTTTTTCTCAGGATGGCTTTGACAATTTGGGATCTTTTGTGCTTCCATACAAATCTGATGATTTTTTGTTCAATTTCTTTAAAAAATGCTGATGAGATTTTGATGGGGATTGCATTAAATCTGTATAATACTTTAGGTAATATGGTAATATGTCTTATTCCTGGTAATGGTGACCCTGATCACATGGTTAAGGTGGTATCTGCTAGTTTTCTCTTCTATAATGTTATATTTTTTCTTGTAATTAATAAACATCTTGGGGAAGGCATGGTGCGGGAAGTTTTTGACTTCAGTTTACAAGAGAATTTCTCCTCGTCGGAACACATTTCAGATTTTCTAATAAAAGTTATTGTGAATGTAAGATTAATTTAAAACTTTTTTCCCTCTGACTTTTACTGAAAAAGGAGTTTCATATTATTGACAATGAAGGACATTTGTGTTTTGGAAGGCTGATGACGATTGTATAGTACTGTGTACCTCAAACATGATCTACCGTAAGACATTTATCAGCTCAGTGCTTGCTGATATTTTCTACTCTCTACTAGTCATTAAAAAATAAAAGATGGTTGTTACCCACAAAATTGATTTTATGCTCTGTAGTTTGAAAAACACTAGTGAATTTATTATCCAGAGCAGAAGTCGGTAAAATCTGATTTTGTTACATGAGAGAACATTGGAATTAGGATGCCATCAGAATGAAAGTCAATTCTGTTTCCTCTTGGAAGCTTGTGGGGGAAGTGGGCAGTGGGCAAGACTGAAGATCCCAAGAGGATAAATAAAGCTTTGAATGAGAATTTTAAACCTTTAGGAGTCTAGAATTCTGAACCCACCATGGGATGTCCACTCTCATGAGCTTTCTTTCTTGAGCTCCCGTGGTCTCATATTCTTTCACCTGGTTGCACCTGTTGATTCTTATTTTCAGGGGTTTGTTAGTAGAGTCTAAGCCGTCACAGTGCTTCTGCTTGGAAATTCTGCTTGGGGCACAGGTAAATCACTTTGTGAGCTCCCTTTGAGTAGAACTTACAGTTCCCCAGGACGTTTTCTAGATAAAATGATTTAAGGTGATGGAGACTACTTCAAAGTGAGGTAAGTTGCAGAGATGGAGCTTTTAAAAAGATTTGGGTCTGTTCTTTTTCTTTTCCTAAAGTTAGTGTTTTCATTTGAGCTGTCTCTGCTTGATCAGATAAAAGAGCAATTGTGAGAAAAATGTCAGTAGTCCTGGACTGGTGCTCATATGTGAATCTAATTAAGACACTTTTTCTTTTTTAAAAAATACTTAAAAACTTTTTCATTTAAAAATATTCACAGAAAGTTGCAAAAATAGTGCACAGTTCTTATGTATCTTTCATCCAACTTCTCCAGATGTTATAATCTTATATAACTGTAGTATAATTAAAAACCAGGAAAGTAACATTGATACAGTACTATTTTTCTTCATAGTTCTCAAATTACTCCAATAACGTCTTTTCTTCTGGTAAGATCCAGTCCAAAATCACACAGTGCATTGGGTTGTCTTGTAAAACATCTTATTAAGCTTTTCTTGCTCTTAGAGAACTTTGCCCATACTGATATAATATTAAGGGTAAGAATAGATAATACTTCCTCCACAATAGCTCTGTTCATTCAAAAGATTGAGGAATTAGGCCTTCTGGCATCCTTTGTTGGACTATAGACAGGCACTTTGAGCTGTCAACACCTTGGTTGGATTAATTGGTTCCACATGTCAAATGGAAGGGACATGGTGAGACCTTTAATCCTTGATGAGGCAGAAAGGGTTGGAGTTTAGAGTGAGTTGAGGGAAGGCAGGTCTCAGTGTTGTGTCAGGGATTGGTCTTAGGCATAATTAGTTAAATCTATAATACAAGGGCCACAAACTTGGTGCCTGCAGGGACCAGGCAGGCCTGCAGTAATCCACCTTAGGAGCTCAGCATGGAGAAGATGAATAGCCGCAGATTCTCAGCTTCAGAGTCGAGGAGGGAATTGTGCGTGGAGGGGCACTTGCGAGCTTCTGTAACAAATTTGCCCCCACATTTTAATGGCTTAGCATTAAAGCCACCAAAGAAGTATATTTTTCGTTCACATAAGCAGGTCACTGTTTGTGGTTTCCAGTTAGCAGGTGGTTTTTCTGTTTTCTGGAGCCTCCACTCTCTGAGGCCTCAGTGTCATCTCTGTAGCTGGTGGAAGGTTGCTGGAGGGTGGGGAAGGCATACTGCTTCTTGCCGCTTTGGTGTGGAAGAGACACATTACTAGTGCTTACCTTCCATTGATCACATGGGTACCAATGGAGTGCAGGGAAGTCTGGGAACTATGCCTACTAGCTGGGAAATCACTTTCCAGTAACAATTCCATACCTTAAAGGGGAAGTTATCTATTTCTACTGCACCTTATGTCTGGAGAGGCAATGTTTCTCTGTTCCAGTGATGCCATTTAGGACCTTTGCACTTGCCACATCTGTTGGATGTGTGGAAATCTAGATGGCCATGTATCCCACATCTTCTTTCCTTAGAATTTTTGCTCAAATGTCACCCCCTCAGTTATCCCATTGAACATGTTATCTCCCAGCCCTGATGTGTCCTATCTTCCTTCTCTATTTTTTCTCTTTACATCACTTCTCACAACTTGTCCTAGTATGTATTTGCCTTATTCGTTGGTTTATTGTCTGAATCCCTCCATGAGGATAGAGGCCATTTCTGTTTTGTTCTTGGATGTTCTTGGGGCTTGGCATGTAGCAAGTGTTAAATAAGAATGGGAACCTAGACTGTTAACATCTCTAACATGACAAATGTTGGCAAGAATTATGGCTATAACATAAAAGCAAACAGATTACTGTTCAGGCAGTGCAGATCATGTCTGTGGGTATGATGCCAGCCTCTAGCCTGAGCCTTAGGTGAAGGGCCAGGTGCCCAGGGCTAGGCTGGAAGACAGGAGTTTGCTTTCTAGGTCTGCCAGTTGCTCATTGTGTGAGCGTGGGTGTGTCATTTCACTTCTCGGGGCCTCAGCTCCTTCTTCTGTAACATGAGTCTAATAGTCCCCCTCATATTCCTCCTCCTGCTTGTCTATGACGATTAAATGAGGTAGATGATACATAAAAACGCCTAATGTACCATAGATGCTCTGAATTACTGGACTTACTGAGTGTCTAACTGTCTGGACCATGTGCTAGGTACTGGAGGAACAAGTGCCCAGTGGGGTAATCTCAGAAAGATTTAGGGATGAGGGAAGGCTTGATCTGCACCTTATAAGATGGGAAAGATCCATAGTAGGGGAAAGTTCTTTAAACCATCAAGTATTTGTTGAGTGCCTCTATATCCAGGGTTCTGTTTAAAGTTTTGAGATTTCATCGGTGAACATAATAGATACAGTGGCTGCCCTCAGGGAGCTTATGTTTTAGTATACTGCTGTCTAATGGAAATACAATTTGAGCAACATATGTAATTTAGAATTTTCTGGTAAAATTAACTTTAATAATATATTTAATTTAACCCAATATATTCAAAATGTTATCATTTCAACATGCAATCAGTAGACTATTTTACATATATATATATATTTTTTTTTGTAGTAAGGCGTGTATTTTGCACTTATAGCACAACTCACATTTCAAGTGCTCAGTAGGCACATGTGGATGGATAGTGGCTGCTGTATTGGACACTGCAGGTCTGGTGAGGAGACAGTTGATCATGTGTAATGGTAGATGGTTGAAAGTTATATAATGAAGTAGAGTAAAGGGATAGATAACTATAGAAAACAGTGGTCAGGGAAGTACTCTCTGTGCGGCTGAAAGAAGATGGTGAACTGTGGGAATATTTGGGAAGAATGTTCAAGGCAGAAGGAGCAGCAAGTACAAAGGCCCTAAAGCGGGAGTGAGCCTAGAATGTGCACTGGATGCAGGAAGCAGAGGGACCTGAGAGCAGGGATGGAGGGGTAGTGCGGTGGGCCATATAGGGCCCAGTAAACCGTGGTATGTTCCTAGGCTTTATTCTAAGTGTGGTTAGGGCCGCTGGAAGGGTGAGAGAATGGGAGTGACCCATCTGACTTATGTTATCAAAACGTCACTTGGGCTGCTGGTGGAGAATGGACTCTAAGGTGGCAAGAATGGAAGTAGTGAAGTGGATGATTTGACAAGAGGCATGAATATATAAGATCATGATCATTCATATGATCATTCACCCCGCAAGCATTGATTGACCACCTACGAAGTGCCAACCATCGTGTTAGGCACTGGAGGCTCCAGTAGGCATGGTTTCTGTCCTTAGGAAGCTCAGGCTGGTGAGTTAGTGACCTGCTTGTTCAAAACTGAAAGGTTGAGTAGAGGAGCAGTGGGAGAAGGCAGGGAGCTGTACTGTTGAGGCAGATGTGCTGTCACCTGGCTGTGCTGTTTTTTTTTTTTTTTCCTTCCCCTGGGCTTATCACCAGGCTAGAATGTCTGTTAAAGAGCTTGCACTAAAGTGACCTGTAAATCCTTGTAGCACTAAGATCGACAGCCTTTATTCCGTTGGCAGTGGGCAGCTACTGAAGGTGAGTTTGGGAGATGGGGGCTGATATTCAGTGTGTTGTTATCAGTGGACCAGTGTTGGAAGGAGGAGGGTGGTGAGGAGGGAAGGTCAGAACTCTCCAGAGGCAGGCCTTTTTTCAACGGAATCTTATTTTCAGTGGTAACTTAGTCTACCTTTTCTACTAACAAATAGTTTTCAGATTTCCTGTCCTTTCTGTTGGCTGATACATGAATTAAAGAATTGGAGGAAGAAATTCATTCCTCTTTTCCTGAAACCCAAATGTTTATAGAACTGATTTGATTGTCTCTAATTTGATCTTGGCTGGGATTCCTCTCTATCTTAATTTTGAACAGTCAGAGGATTTTGTGGTTGTTTCTGCTTTTGCCATCTTTCCCCTTTTTCTTTTATTCTACTCTGACTTTTGAGAGGTAGCTATTGCTATTTAGTCCTGCATAAATCTGATTTATTTTTTATACCTTCTTCCTTAGTCTTTTGGGGCATGTTTGTAGTTATTGATTTGTCATTTCTTATTCATTCATCCATCCATCCAGCAGACATTAAGTGCTTTCTGCACATGAGGAATTGTCTTTTTTTTTTTTTTTTTTTTTTAAAGCTTTCTTTGGAAGAATGCCTTTGGACTGTGGTTTGATTAAATTATTGAGGTAGAGATTTTGCTGCCCCATAATCTCAAACATTCACACAGTGCTCAATATAATAGAGGTGTGATAAAGGCATGATGTGGAAGGGTAGGTAAATCACATGGTTCTAGCATTGCCACTAGCTACCTGCATGGTTTTGTTAAGGACACATTAGTCTTCTGATCTCTTCCCTCATCTGTACAATAGGGATAATAATACCTTATTCATCAAGTTTTTATGATTTAAGGAATTAATGGCTGTGAAGTGCTTGCACAGAATGGGTACAGTCAACAGTAACTTATAGATTTGCGTTGTACCTTTTAGGATTTTTCATGAATATTTTGATGATGGAGCAGAATTTTATATGACTCAGTAATGGTGCCTATTAGTCACCGAGTATTAGATTCTGTTGTGTAGATAATAAAGTACAGCCGGTGTTTGGAGAAAGGGAGATCAGTATGATCCAAGTGTACAGTCAAGGTGTGATGGCAGAAGTTAAGTTTTAAAGTCTGAGTAGACAGCTTGGTGAAGAGCAGTTTTGGTGACCTTGACACCTGTCCAGCTATCCAGCTTTTATTGAACCCTTTCTTTGGTCACAGATGAATGAGGATATGATCCCTCTTCTCCAGTAGCTCATGATCTAGTGGGAGCAACAGATATAAAGAGACCTTCACAGGTTCTGTAGGTGTACTCCAGGCATGACAGCGTGAGGGTGGGGACGTGTTGAGAGTGGCTCCTTCTGAAGACTGAGAGGAACATCCTAGAGCAGCAGTCCCCAACCTTTTTGGCACAGGGACCAATACTCCTACGAGAATTTAATGCCTGATGCACAAGGACCAATACTCCTATGAGAATTTATTTTCAGCTGCTCCCCAGTGCTAGCATCACCGCCTGATGGCGATGAGGCGGTGATGCTAGTGCTGGGAGCAGCTGCAAATACAGATGAAGCTTTGCTCACTCGCCTGCTGCTTAGCTCCAGCTGTGCAGCCTGGTTCCTAACAGGCCACGGACCAGTACTGGTCCACGGCCTGGGGTTGGGGACCCCTGTATTAGAGTATATTATGACTGAAGTCAGTACTGTGCAGGATGAATAAGCCAAGCAGATAAGGTGAGCAATAGCATTTTAAGCAGAAAGGATACTGAGGCCCTAAACTGTTGAGCATGATTAGGGAGCTGCAAAACATTATGGCATGGCTGAAACTGCAGATGGCTGGTGAGAGTGGGGTTTGGAGAAGTGGGAGGTTCAGATTATGGGGCTCTCTGATTTGTGCAGTCGGAACTTTATTATTTCTTCTTATCCATTATTCTAAAAAGGATTTAACTTTAAGTTGATTCTGTAGGTAATGGAAGCCATTTTACAAATGGGTATAACTTGATGAGATTTTTGTATTAGAAAGCCAGGGAGTGAGACAGCTGCTCCTAGACCTATTTGGGAGGCCATCAGGTATGACTGGTCAAGTAGGATCCTGAACTAGTTAGTGCATTGCAGTTGGAGTAGATCCACTCTCCCACTCACCTACTCAGGAACCATTCACCTAGCAGGTCAGTGGCCTATGCCCCCACCAACCTGTCCTCATTGCCCGCTCACCCCTGTCCACCCACTTACTCATCCATTCTTCCACCCAGCTCCCTATCCACCCCACCAACCAACTACCCGTCGAATCACCCAAACCACAGCACATTCCAGCTCTTTTGTTGCTTGTGATCTAGTTGGAGAGGCAGATATGAAAATCCCACAGATGGTGTTTGTTTAGAGGCTGAGAAAAGTTCTGTGGGTGAAAAGGAAAAAACCTTCTACAAGAATATTTAATAGACTTGGCTAGGGGTCTCAGAGGAAGCATCAGTGTGCAGGAGAAGCTGAATTAAAAGCATGACTAGTCATAAAAGAATGGAAAGGCGACACTTGAGCTTTAAAGACTTGAGTGAAACAAAGTAGAACTGCTCATTTGATGTCATCTTGTTATCGCAAGATGAGACCTCTGGCCTGAGACAGTGCCATTACATTGTGTGCTGGCTCCCACCCCGTCTCCTCTTCTTTGAAATGACATCCAGGTTAGGGGTATAAGTATTATGCCAGGTGCAACTTGAGACTTCCTTCGCCCTCATATGGCTGGCCTAGGAGGAGACCCGCATTATTGTGCATAGACTATTTGGTCAGTTGAGCCACAGAAATGAGGCCAGACCTGTTTTTGCTTTCTGTCCCTATTTTATTGCAAAGAGAATGGTGATATCAGAGGACTTTCTTACCTCAGGCCCTTCTGGCTTGATGACAAGGTTATTCTTTTTATTTCTGTCTGTGAATTGTGGTAGTGTATTCAATTTCAAGGAATCTGGGATGGATGAATTCTTGAGTGTTAAGAATCTGCTAATAGCACCCCTGTGTTAGAGCTCTGGGGAATGGCAGCTTCATTTTTCAAAATTGCACACATAGAGGACATCAAGAGGTGAAAATACTGTCAAGGAGTCAGAGGGCTTGTAAATTAGAGAGGTGTAGCTTCTGCCGAAAAGACAGGAGGTTATGAGAAAGTCCCTCACTGGTGGTTTCTTTAATAAATCCTAAATAAGATATTAGAAAACCTGAACAAATCAAACCTTATTTGCTCCTAGCTGTGTTAAATTGTGTTTTACTTTGTTAAAAGTCAGCTTGATTAGTTTCATCACCTCAGCCAGCTTTTTTCATTGCTCATTTTCCCTTAGAGGCATCATGGGTGGGAGAAGATAATAAAATCCAACAGAAAGTACATGAAGTCTGAGATTCTTTAATTTTGCTGCCAATTAGCCATTTAAAAAAGTTTTTTTTTTTGCTGTTAAATGCATAATCCCTTTTCTGAAGTCTCTTAGTTTCCTGGGAGGTGGTCTCAACTCCTGTCTGATGAGCCAGCGGGCAGCATCTGATCTGGGTGGGCTGGGCAGGACTGTGCCTCAAAGCCACCTTGGTTGTCCTATAGAACGCAGACTCAGGAGTGCTTCCATATTTCATGGGAAATCAGAAACCCAGATTTTTATGTAAAATCTTCTGATTTTTAAAATACTGTCAACCAATTAAAGATGTTTTAGAACATAGGGTGTACCAGTCCTAGCCTTGGAAGCCATTGTAGAACTTATAGATTAGAATGAACGTTTAAAAATTTTTCTCCTTTATCTGCTTATTTACAACTCTTTACTTACTTTAGACCATGTCCCCTTACCACTTCACTGCAATTCGTGTTTTCAGTGTTTCACCTTTGAGTGCTCTTTCCTCAACCCACAGTTGTGTCACAGGCATCCTTGAATTTCACTGCATGCTTCCAGAGACTGGTCCTTTTTTGGTTGCCACAAAGAACAGGAAAGAGGAGCCATGGGAGGCAGGGGCTCCTGGAAGATAAGCTCTCAAGGGGCTTCTGTGAACTGTGCTGGTGATGCTAAATAAGGACAGTGATTCCATCTGGGTAAGCTTGTCCTTCCCTGCGCTCTTCACATCCATCCTCTGAATTGTAGTCTCTCTCCTCTGAGGCAGAGAGAGCAGGCGGGACTCGTCCTGATTTTACAGATGGGTGGATAGGCTCGGTGGTCATCCAAGTGCTGATCACTTAGAGATCCAGAGACTCAATCTGGCCCTTTGAGCTCTGACATGCTGGGCTGCAGTGCTCTGATTCTGTGCGTGCTGCCTGCCTGTGCTTGAGGGCCTTTTCTTCTTTGCTGATGGTTTTGGTGGCCTGCTTGGTTTTTTCAACTCCCTCATCAGGCTTCACCCAGGTTTATGTCATGGTTCACTTTCTCCTTTGGGCTTTTGTAGTGACATCTATGCAAGAGCCCTAAGTTGTCCCTCTCAGACATTTAGCAGTTGTTAAAAAAAATTCAGTTAAGCAAATTTTAAAGATCTTGGGCTTTATTTAACGATTCATGAATTAGGCAGTGTCTCATCTTGGAAATGGAAAGGAGCTCCGAGTTGCTCTACAAAACAGAAGCAGGTGGGACAGTGAAGCTAATGGTGGTTTCAGGTACCGGTCATCTTTTCTTAGAGGCCAGGATGGCATGCAGAGTTCTGTCAGGCAGATTACTTGTATCGACTGGGAAACTCCAGATTGACTGGTTTAAGACTCTATTCCTGGGAGAGGTCAACATTGCACTTAGGTTAGGTATTAAGTGTTGGTTTGCTGACCTGGGGCTTAGCACAAGTGACTCCATTTTTGGGCCTGTTGTTTCCTTTTTTAACATGGGGAAGTGGAGAAACCAGGACTTTAGAACACTGGCCTCACATCTCAGCTGATGGCTTCCCACCTCGGAGAGTCAGATTTAACTGGGGTGGAGTACAGCAAGGCATCAGGAATTTTAAAGCCCCCTGGAGATTCTGTGCATGGCAGAGTTGGAGAACTTGTGGGCTGGAGGTCCTTGTTGGACATTTGATTTACTGGACATGCTCTAGGTACTGGATGCCCTGGATAATGGTCAGTGTGCTCTCCTGATGATATTTCCCAGGTGACGGCAAAAAGAAAATCTGCCTAAGTGTAGTGTGTGGCTTCCTCATATTTTGTTTCTTTGCTGCCATGTGAGTTATATCGCTGCTTAGAAAGCCCAGGTAAGGAATGACCTTCTGTGTCTGATCAATGCGGTCTGAAAGGGATGAGAGCAGAGGCAGCAGGGAGCAGCTCTTTGTCAAGCACTGAGGAAGGCAGTATGGCTCAGTTTGGTGTTCCAAGAATATCCTGGAAAGGAACTTGCTGGTGACCTATGCCCTTCTCTCCCAGTATACAAAATGGGGGTGCTGCTTTAGGCAATGATCAGGCTTCCTTTTTGGAGCGACTGTGTTTCACTTACCATGCCAGCTGAAATCAGGTTTCTCTTTTGTGTGGACTCCCGTGCCTGGGTTGGGGTGAACCACCCATCCAACCTGGAAATAGGCTTTGCTTTTACAGATTGTTTGCTTTCAGCCATGTGGGGGTGATTCTGGGCTGTTGAAGGAGAGGAACATGATTATACATACCTGTATCTTCCAAAGAGCCTTGTAAAGGGGAGACATCTGCATTTGTCCATTGACCCACTAAAGCCACTGGCCACTGTTGCTCTCTTTAATATACAAGTGAATATTGCAAGCCTGCCCTAGAGGAGAGAGAGTAAAGGGCTGCCAGGCACAGTGCAGGACAGCATGCGATACATGTCTTCAGATTGGACAGTCAGTACACAGTCAGAATAACTGGACAGAATATACAAGTATTTAAAAATAAGTGAAAGAATTTTGATGTTTTGATATTCTTAATGAACTGTAGCCTCTGGATTGTGCTGATGAAGATAAAGCATTTCATCGACAACACTTATGAAGATCAACTATATGATGATTCTTTATTTTTTTTTTTTGAGATGTGGCTAAAAAATTTGGCAAAATGTATTTTCTGAATTCCCTCCATTTCTACCCATTTTGGGAAAGCACTGGAAAGGTTTTGTTAAAATTAATCATCCCACTAGAGTGTAAGCTCCCAGACAGCAGGACTTTTTATTGGTCTTGTTTGCTGATATATCTCCAGTACTTTGAACAGTAGAGGCACAGTGAGCACTTGCTGAATAAATGGATGGATCTTGGATTTGTGATGGAAATGAGCACATTGATTGTCTGCTGTGCGCCTGGCCTTGTGTCGCCTGCTTCCTTGTATCATGTCTTTCAGCAAAAAATTATATATCAGGGTAGCTCAATACCCAGAACATTGCTGTACAGTCAGTACTTTGTAGCAAACATGTGTGATAGGTTTTAGTCAGCCATTTTACAGGTGAAGAACCAAGACTCAGCAAAGTTAAATCAGGTGTAAAAGTCACAGAGCTACTGAGAATTTGAACCCAGGTCCCTAAAGCCCAGTGCCCCCCGCCGGCCCCCCTGCCCGCCGCAAGTTATTAAACCACTCAACTTGACAACATCAGGCACTGTGCTGGGTGAAGAAGCTACGCAAAACCAAGATTGCTTTGTATTCTACTCTAACTCAAAGTAAAGTCTTTTGAAGAAAAAGTCCTGCAATTTAGGATTTTGTAGCATACCTTTTTCCTATCTGTTATATTTAGCTGTTGGTGTTGTAAAAGGAATCAATCTTTTTTTTATAGGTCAGCTATGTATTTTTTTTTTTTAAGGCTGTCCTTGAGAACATTTTTTCTAAAACATACATCTGGAAGGAGGGTCGTAGTGATGGTGTGGATAAAGAGCAGAGAACACTCATTTCTTTTTGTGTCATGGTGCTGCAGCACTAAACTAGAGTATCTCGGGGCATTCAATAGTTGGTTTAATGTTCGAACATAGGAAAACAAAAGGAAGTATTACTAAGTGTTCTTATGTTCCCAGCGTTTATACTTACACCACACCTCTTAAACTTCCACTTTTCTTTTATGAATAAGTTGCTTGTGTATTTTGGAGAAGCATATTGAAGAAGTTTGGCCATATGCACATCCTTTTATTCCTCTTTCCTGTGTCTCAAAAGAGACAGAAGGTCCCTATGCCTTGGCTCTGGAGTCAGCGTCACAGCTGTGGGTCTGTGGGAAGAGCCGAGCTTTGTTTCTGCTTATGGAGTTAACATCTGCTAAGTTAACTGATATTTTTAGGAAAATGCACCTGCATTTAAAAATTAAAAATGTATAACAAATTTTGAAGCATTAACTTTATATTAGTGCTTGAGTTCAAGAATAATATCTTGTTTTTCGTTTAACTGTTTCATTCATTCTTTCATTGCTCATTCATTCATTCATTCATCCAAGTGCTTGGTTGTATTGGGGGGTATATAAAAAGTAGAGTGTTATGTCTGCCCTCAGGAAGCATCTAGATTGGTGGGGAAGATAAACATCTAGTTGTCCAACAGTAAACAGGTAGAATGTGGAAACTGTTGCAGTGTGTTATGGAGTATCACACGGAAGATATTGGCTAAGAGGGATCTGGGAAGCCTCCTGGAGGAGGAAATATTGTCAAGGGCTTTGAAGGAAAAGTCAGGTAGAGGGACCAGCATGAGGGTCTTTGTAAGTCCTGGAAGAAGGAATGGTTTGGAATGGGATCGGGGAGCTTGGGTGACGATGAATCCTGTTTAGAGAGTAATCTTTGTGTGGATTCCTTAAATATGCTGACTGGCTCATTGTGTTCCTGTTGGACCCCAAGCTTATATAATCCCCAGGACTGCTCTTAGTAGATCTCTGTGGCTTTGAAGTATTGATTGCTTGGTTAATTCCTCTAACCTTTCACAATGCTGACTCTGTAGTAGCAACTTTGAGCAAGCCACTTAACCTCTTGAGGTATTGGTTTCTCTCTTTGTGAGATGAGGTCATAGACTGGGTCTCTTCTGAGTTCATCCTCTTGTCACCTGAGCCTCATCTTGGCCCACAAGGCCTTCCCTATCTTGGCCCTACTTGTCCAACTGCAGACTATCCAACATTCCCTGTGAAAGTGTCATCATCATCTTTGGTCGTGAGCAGAATTTAGTTCTTTATGGTTTTGGGCTTGAATTTTGTAATGTTTGAAATTCTTCAGCTTTCTACCAGCTTTGTCAGCCGGGACCAGGCTTTCATGACAGAATTAAACCCAATGCCCTGAGTGAATTATCTGCACTCCTGTGCTTCTAGAATGGTACTAGTTATGGACCTTTTGGAGAAGTTGGAAAATAGTACCTCAGTGAAGTGTATATTATTCCCCTCACCTCTCTTTCTGTTTTTCTGCAAACTGACTTGTAGTTTTCATGCTGTTTTGCTGCTTGCTCTTTCTCCCCACTTTACAGTGTTTCTCAATGACTTTGGTGTTCTAGAGTCTAGTTAAGAAGCCCCAGTGGGAAGCCAACAGTGACAACTCAAGAGGCATAGTCCCACTCTGGATTTTCATTCTGGAATTGGGGCTAGCTGGTGCGCCTGGTGCGCCATTCAGAGGATCAGATGAGAGCACCTTGTGAAGCGCTGTCTCAGAAAGAGCAGAGGGGCACATAAGCTTCCACACTCTTACAGAGTCCTAGCTCCTCAGATGTGAGGAGAGGTCATAGACAACTGGGGCAGTGGCTCCCAAGCTTGATTGGTCATCAGCATCTCCTAGGAGGTTAAATATACAGATCCCTGCTCCCTATCCTTCGATTGGTAGTTCTGGATTGCGCTCTTCCGATGATTCTGCTGATCATCAGGGCTTGGGAATCTGGATCTTTTGGGTTCATCTTCACTAGGACCCCTGACCCAGCACCTCTCTGCGGCCTCCTCACTGGGCTCCTTGCTTCACTCTTGCCCCTCCGGAGTCTGTGTGCAGCAGCTAGAGGGACAGTTTAAATATGTAAATGCAATTTTGCCACTCCCCTGTACCTGAAACTTTCCCATGTCTGTGGCTTCCTAGCACATTTTAGTTCTAAAGTCTTAGCCATTAAACCAAGGCCTGTACGGCTTGATGTAATGTGATCCCTGCTTCTTTTCCTGGCCTCATTCTTCCATTTTGCAGTCATGCTGGCCTTGTTGCTCTTCTCCCAGACCTCTGGCTGGTTCTTGCCCCAGGATCTCTACACACCTGCCGTTCTCTTTACCTGAAATGCTCTTCCCAGATCTTTGCCTCATTCTGGTCAGGTCTTTGCTCACAGGTTCCCCCTGGTGAGGTCTTTTATGACTGTTTGCCTTCCTCAGCCTCTGCCCTTACATTTCTTTATAGCACATACCAGTATCTAAAATGTTATTGTATTTATTTTTTCCTAAACTCTGCCCCTCCCCCTACCTACCCTCATCCCAACTGAAGTGCAGACACCAGGAGGACTCTGTATTGTTTACCACTCTTTTCCTACAATGAGAGTGTTATCTGGCATGTCAGAGGTCCTCACTAAATATTTGTGGACTGAATGAACACATAAATCTCCCCACATAGTGTTCCCGGTAAGGATTTGTTAGCCTCTGACTAAACCTCCTCAGTGATGATTCTGCACATCTCAAGGCAGCCCATTTGTATTGAGGCAATTCTGATTGTCTTTACTTCAGCTGGAAACAGAAAAGGCATCTGCTTTCTTTCTTGCTTATCGCTCTCTGCTGGAGAATTGGGGTGGTGGCTGCCACTTGTCAGCATGCCCTACAGCATCATCAGTTCAGGGGAGTTGGTGTGGTGGACCCCGTGCTTACTGCCCAGATCGTCCTTTGCTGAAGCTTATTGCCCAGTTGCTGCAGTGCTGTTGTCATGGCCTTTAGTGTCAGCCCCTCAGGGGCCCGAGACTGCACCCCTTCCCCAGGCAGACCTCATTCTGTGACTGCTTAATTCAGGGGTATAAAGACATGGCCATCTTGGCCCAACCTTAGCAACTCCAAAGGGTGTCTGTAGCTCCACAAATGCTTGTGAGGTTGGCCAGGGCTGTCCTCGGGTTAGTCCTTGGGTTTGCTCCCTCTGCCCAGTCCTGCTTTTGTCTCCTTCTTTCTCCAGATGTTGATCCCAAGGTCACATCTTAATGAGCACCCTGCATGCTACACTGCCTCAGGTTGCCTGTCTCTCTGGAATTCCAGTCTGTTACAGCTGGGTCTTTGTTTAATCTTTTAGGTTTATTATACCCTCTCTAGGCCAGGGAAGATAATAAAAGGCTCAGCTTAATAGCTCCCTCCTACTATAGCAGGGAGCAGCAGAGGATTTCACTTAGCTTGGGATGCTCATAGCATATGAGACTATGACAGCAGTGTTGTCCTTGGCTTGTTCATAGTGGTAGCCCATAGGGACTAGAGTGGAGGCTGTGCAGATTCTCACTGGCTGCCACTCGAGGTTGGCATTTGGATGTAGGTCATGGCGCTACTGACCTCTAGCTGACTTCTGTGTCTGAAGTGTGTTCTGTGGAGCGAAATCGAGTCAGGGTGATTGCCTGAAAAATCCACTCGAGACCTTTTTTCAGTACATGTTTCCCCTGGGTTTTTGTCAGAAACTGCATTGAAGGCTTTTATGGATTGCATGGGGAGCACCTGAAAGTAGTCAGCAATCACAGAATCTTTGAGTGCTCAGAACCAATCAGAAAAGATAAGGAAAAGAGGCTTCTGTAGAGGAGCCTTCCCTAAGTTTGTTTCCATACTTCGACATAAGTGAGGGGACACCTATTTCTGGATCCTCCACTACACTGTGTTGGGTGCTGAAGGTGTAGGTGTAATTGAAGTCTCTGCTCAGTCACTCTTTGGGCTGGAGGAAGCGAGGCTGATACATATGCATCTCACAAGAGGAGCCCACTGGGTGCATACCCGGGGTAAGAGATGGTGGCATCAGAGTTAGCAAGCAAAAGTATGAATAGTTCTCATGCAATATTTGGGATATAGTTATACTAAAAAAATATTTACTTGAAATTCAGATTTAGTGGGGTGTCCTGTATTTTATCTAGAACTCTTAATAAAAGAGAAAATGAGAAGTGCTATTGGGTTGAGCAGAGGGACTGAGCAATTTATTGAGCCTAAGGGTTCAGAAATGCTTTCCGAAAGAGGAGAATCTGGGCCTGGTTTTGAATGTTGAGCACCACTTCGTAGAGAGGTAAGGAAGAAGGGGAGAGGCAAATCTAGGCAGTGCACAAAGTGCTGGGGGAAGTGTGGAAGTGTGCAAGGCGAAGGTGAGGTGTTCCTCTAGCTGGACAGTCAAGAGAAGAGGGTCAGTAAGCCAGCCCTTGTTTTCAAGCCGTGTAAGGACATGGACTTACCCTAGAGCACTGAGGAGCCACCCAAAGCTTTAAATCAGAAGCTTTTTGTCTCTTAATGAACTACATTCGTGTTAGTTATAAAAGGAATGTTAAATCATGCTGAAATAAATTCCAGCAGTAAAATGTTCAATTCATTTTCTCATCTCCTGAGGTCCTGCTCCCACTTACTCTCCAGAGGTGACCACTATAAACAGCTTCCTGTTTCTCATTGCAGAATGTTCAGAGGTATTTTGTGGACCTAGAAGCACATATGAGCATATTATGCCTTATTTATCTATTTATTTAACCGCAGACTGGATCATGGTCTGCACATTTTTTCCTACTTGTTCTTTCTCCCACTTAACAGTGTTCCTTGGGCTTCTTTCCATTGTAGTGCCCATGGAAGTCACATGTTTTTGTTTTTGTTTTTAATAGAGTGTTTTTATTTTTGATGTTGAGTGTCCTGCCACCAAAATGAAGGCAATTAAATGTTAGTTCATAGTACGTAAGTTTTCAGGTGAATTTGGGGGGATACTAATTTATTTCAGAAGTCTAGTTTAATGAGCCACTCCAGAATCTTCCAAGCTCATGGCTAGGTCTGGAGATCTCAGCACCATTCACTCAGGCCGTTTATTGTTGAGTGGCCAAAAATACCAACAGTTAACAAATGGAATCAATTTGAATTGCTGAGTAATTTAAAAACCTTTTCAAAAACATTTGAATTAACATAAGGTTGCTTTTTCTGATAAGCTTTCTTCTGCTCATGTATCTCAGAGCTGACATAATTTATCTCTTTTTCTGATTGGCTATTTTACATTCCCCACCCCCACTCCCTCCCAGTAATTGATCTGTAACTCATTATACTTCAGCTGGTTCATTTGTGGCATCTTATGATCTAGTTTCTAGACCTTTCAAATAAATTACTTATTTAATATGAAGGAACCATAATTGACTTTTTGGTTGAGAAACCCAATTCACCAAAGTGGCCAGGGAGAGACATAGTTCATTTTGCTCTATTATCAAATCAATGTTCAAATAATATTTTAGGATTATTTATTTTCTTCAATATGAGAAAAATGTCAAGATTTATTTCCCATGTTTTTTAAATGTCAGAGGAAATTGACCGGAGCTGGGGGAACTCTCAGTGCCTAGTATTTTATAGTTTTTAGATGAAGGATTAAGACAAAGCACTGAGCTGGGATTGGGAGCATGGCCTCCTTGTGCTCGGTAGACTCAGGGAGTGGAGTGTGAAGGAATCTTCTCTGGGATTCTCTAGACTAATTGGAGAGATGACATCAACAAGGATGAAACCTGTATGAATGGGATAAGCTAGATAGGTGTATGAAGGAAAATTGTTTCTGAAGGTTTATCAGTATAGGTGAGTCAAATTAGACCTGAGACAAGCCTTGCTTGAGAATGTGGATGGAAAGATACTGTGTGTGGGAAAGCAAGAATAAAGGATGTAAGGGGGGCTAGTAGGAAGATGGAGTTAAGTAGAGGATGCACATGATGAAGAATAGGCTGGGATAAGAACCATTTATTTAACGTCTTAGTCCATCACATTCAACAACCATTTTATGAGCACCTCAAAGTTGCAGAATCTGTTCCAGGGCCTGGGGATATAAGAACCAGGCAGGCAAAGTCCTTACTCTTAAGAAGTTCACAGTCTGGTGGGTGAGAAGCAGATAGGTCATCTAAGGAGGGGAAAGGGTACAGGGCTTGTGAAGACTCTCTCCAGAGGGCGTGGCATCTAAGCTGAGTCTGGAGGGGATGGCTGAGACCAGGAGAGAGGATAGGATAGGTGTAGTGTTAAATGACAACATTGTTAAGGTTAGATCACAAAGGACTTTCTATACCATGGAGAGCTGTATTTTATCCTGTAGCCTTTCGAAGTCTCGGAAGGAGTTGAAAGCAGGGAGCTTCATGGTAAGGTGTGTATTTCAAAAGAATCTTTCTGGCAGCAGCATGGAGTGTGGCTGGGAGGGGACAAGGTTGGAGGCAAAGAGACTACGGAGGGGTGGTGGTGGTCCGACCTGGGACAGTGGCTGCGGAGTGGACAGACATGTCTGAGGTTGGTAAATAGAGGGCAGGTTGAACAGGACTAGGGAGCTGAATGTTGGGTGGGGTTGGGGGAGTGGGAGGTAAGGCTGTTGGATGAAGTATCACGTGGACCCTAAAGTCACCTATGATCTCTTCCTGGGGTAAAGAGATCATGAGCAGTCGCCAGTCTCCAGTGGATGATGGGCTGAGCAGGTGTGGAAGGTAAGAGGGGCCTGGAACCTTCCTTCTTTCCTTCATCTCTGGAATATGTGGCAGTTTGACAACCCTCTTGGAATTTGCAAAGGTTAGTTTCAACATTTAATAACTCCAGCCATCATAACTACTGTATGGAGGTAACATTGGCTTTTCTATAAGTATTTTCTGGAACTACAGTGAGATTTGCTCTCTATGGCTAAAACTCTAGCTAGCATCTTTGTTATAAATGTTATACTTAGAGACTATTTTTGGAGTAAAGATAAATCTTTTTCTTAATAGTTTTAGTTTTTACGCTTAAGAAGAAAACAATCTAGGAAATTGTTATTTGTGAAATTTCCCTCCTGGAACAGATGGCCTCCATCTTCATCTCAATCTCGATGACCTGTGATTACTTTTAAAATGACTTCAAGCTGTTTTCAAGCAACTTTACACTGATATTGGGAGACAGTCTGGGGATAGAAAGGCCTAGAAGCTGATAGCTTGGCAGAGTGATGAGAACGAGGGAACCTGGATGTGATGACACCCAGATGGTTTCTTAGATCTAACTGTCAGATATTTATTGCTCTTGGTCAGAAGCTGATATACAATTTAAGAGCAAAGGGTAGAGACAGGGTTAGCTGACTTAGGTTATATCTATATCCTTCAAGGCAGTTTTAGAAATAGAACTTAAAGGTCCGAATACAAAGTTAGTTTCTCAATGTACAAAGTACGAATATTGTGGAGTTTGTTTCATGAGAGTAAATGTAAGACTGGGTATCACTCTCTTACGTTAATATAATGTCAGAGCAGTGCTTTTCAAACTTCAATGTTTCTTGGAATCACTAGGTTTAAAACGCAAGTTCCCACTCAGTATGTCTGAGGTGGGGCCTGAGATCCCTCATTTCTAACACATTTCCCAGGGCTACTGATGCTTGCTGGGTCCTCGGTGACATTTTGAGTAATTAGGGTCGGAGCTGGGGTTCCCATCTTTTGGGGCACAGTTTTTTGAGGAAAGCTATGGACCCTCGGAACAGTGAACCTGTCACCACACCCTTCCTCACCATCACACCCCAGTCATACAATGTCAAGGAGATGAACCAAGGAACAGTGAACCTGTCACCACACCCTTCCTCACCATCACACCCCAGTCATACAATGTCAAGGAGATGAAACCCACCTCGCATCTTCAGTTTTGATTTCAGAAGTGGTAGAGAGGCGCTTATTACATAACAGTTTTGCGGTCAGTATCTTTCCTAGTGTTTTTATACAGTGGATGTTAGTTTAAAACTTGGAAAGTACTTTTGTGGTTACCTACAGGCTACAATAAATGGTCATGTGGAGGGTCCTTCAAATTTGGCTCTCCAAAGGTATAAAGCTCTGAGCTGTGGCATTACTTCATCCCTGGCTTCCAGCAGGAGTGGTAGGCATTTGTATGAGCTGCATTGCTTCATGTTTTTTAAACAAGAATTGACAAGTACTGTGAGTCACTTCTAATCTTCTAAGATCCCTGGATAATTTTGTGCACCCAACAGGCATTTGTTGATAATAGTGGTTTTAAAGTGGAAGATCTAGGCACACATTGAATGGCTGAGAATGACCCATGGAGACCCAGATGCAGCAGTCTGTGGTATTAAAACTCACCCGTGCAGTTCTCTTGCTGGGCAGGATGTACTTTTGGTAGTTGCTGTAGGAAAGGGGTCAATTTGTGAAGTATTTGTTTTATGGCTCCTGGCCACAGGAACTCAGGGTGTCCCTGAGGCAGTTCTCACTTTTTGGTCCATGATGGAGCAGCCCAAGACCTGGAGGGTGGGAGTGGAATCTCCTAGCACAGGGGAGGGATTTCATTTGTTTACTTGTCTTTAAGTCACTGTTCATCTAGCCACACCCTTCTTCAAACTGCCTTGGAAAGGTTAAATGGATTCTGTGGGAATTTACTGTAGTTCTTGAACGGTGTTTACTATGACATGCTCTTGGATTTAGGTGTTTTGTCTCTTCCTCTTGAGGTGGCCAGGATGCTATCCCCACGTGGTTCCCCCACCTCTAGATTATTTTAAAGTAAACCCCAGACATATCATTTTGATGCAGGACAGGGCAAATTTCCCCGAGTTGCCAGGGGTGGGGATCAGGGGCGGGGGAGACCGAGCCCTGCACTGAGAGAAGAGAGTCCTTTGGCAGAGAGAGTAGACAGAAATTCAACACATGCCAAAGTTAGTGTCAAAAGGAAAATTTATTAGAAAAGAGGTAACACTCCGCAGAGTGTAGTCTCTTCTCAGAGGCAGAGAGTGAGAGGGACAGTGAGAGACAGAATAAAGGCACTGAGAAGGGACCCTGAGTGTTAGGGGCATTCAGTTTATATATCATTCTTCAGTTCCTATGAGTTACAGTTTAAAGACTTCGTTTACCCATTTCCTTTGATATGGACATACAGTGAGGAAGGAGGAGAGTATGTAGCCTGAAAAGGTAAGAATATGTAGAGTGAAAGGCCTCTGGCAGTTCCCAGCCTTTAATCCATAGGTTCCCCATGGTTTTAGCCATAAGGAATGACTCTTGGTTCCTGTTTCCCCTCCACAGGTGTGGGGAGTGAGTTTTTAGTAATCCAGCAGAAATCTTCCTTTGTTCTGAAGGTGTCCTCCTGGTCTGGCTTCAGGGCTGATTAGCACATTGCAGTCTCTGATTGTGGCTTGATTAAGCATTTTAATTCTCTTGCCTCCTCCCTATGTTGTAGCCGCCAGCCCCCGAAAGACACACGGACCACCAGAAATCAGTGAGTTATAGGAAACATGCTCTTTATTCAGCCAGCTGAGTCTGCCAGGGGTACGCAGACCCCAAATTAAGCAGCCCCGAAATGTAGAGGTACAGGGTTTTTAAGCCCTAAATCCCATTCCTCATTCTGTCTTAAACACAAAGGTCTATTTTTCTCCTATTCACTACCTGTCAACCCACAGGTCAGGTGTGCAAGCGGGGGTACAGAAGCAGAAAGCTTATTGTTAGAATGTTATGTTCCCATGGGTGATAGCCTATGTTCCCATGGGCGATAGCCAAGCAGTAATTTTCCAGCCAGCACACCTACATTACTTGTATCATTTATCTCTTGCTGTGTAACAGTACCCCAAAATTTGGGGCCTTAAAACAGTATTCTCTCACAGTTTACGGGTCAGGAGTCTGGAGGGAGTTTAGCTGGGTCCTCTGGCTCAGGGTGTCTCTCAAGGCTGCACTCTCGGTGCCAGGCTGCTGCAGCCATCTCTTGGTGTGGCTGGGGTGGAGTGTGTCCGTGCCCATCCACGTGGCCTCTGGCAGGCTTTAGTCAGTCCCTCATACCGTGATACCTCCTCGGTCTCTCCAGAGGGCTCCTCACAACGTGGTAGCTGGCTTTCCCCATTGCCAGGGTTCTGTCAACTTTAGATGAAGTTTACGCTAGTTTTTGTCATTCAGATTCAGGACTATAGAGTTTTTACTTAACCTCATGAATCTTATGTTTGTATCTCCTTTCATTTGAAAACCCTGGTTTCAGTGCCACCAACGTAATTCTACAGTATTCTACAGTACACAAATTTCAGAGTGACAAAACTTTATCACCAAAAATATGACTGAAAATGCTTTAAGATTTCTTTATAATTTTTTTCCTCCTTAAGCTATGTCCCACTACATTATACAGTCAAATTTCTCTATACAGTCGTAATTGAAATTGTTTCTCACTGTGCAGTGCAGTTAGGTTTATTTGCTTCAACTTTTGCATTTTAGGTTATTTTAAAATATACTTTTGTTTCATTTTTCTATAAATTATTTTCATCATTCCGAAGATTATTTGTAGATTAAAGTATATACATATTTTTTAAAAAATCTAAGGATCTATCCCTGTCCCTTCTACTCCATTTTCTTCTTTCTCCACAGGTAGCGTTTTAAAAAAAAAAATTTAGGTTATCCTTTTTACCTTTAAATATAAGTGGTAGCATTCCGTGTATACCTTTTTCTATCTTGCATTCTCCACTTAGCAGTAGTAGATCCTGGCTTCCACTCAGTAGCAGTGCATAGAGATCTTCATTCCTTTTTCAGTGACATAACACTCCATTGTGTAGATATATGGTTATTTATTCTAGAGAACTATACTTTTCATGAGTTCTCTTGACTTCTTGTTCTGAATGGATATGTTACTGGAGAGTGGGATCCTCTCCCGGCACGTTGTCCAGGTTTTTGATGTCTCAAACAAAGAATTGAGCAAGACACCGAAATACAGCAGAAAAGAAAAGCTTTATTAGAAGGGAAAGTACACTTCCAGATGTGGAAGCGGGCCTGAGCAAGAGAAGCATGGCTCAAAGGCCTGGTAACAAAGCCTTTGGGATTTTTATCTTTATTTGTTGTGGGTGGTTACTTTTCTTAGAGGGGTGAGCTTCCTTGATTGACATTTAAGATTGATAGAACGCAGTGATTCATCATTTGCTTTCTGCACATGTTCGATCCCAGAATTCAGTCTGTTATAATGATATTAATGAACTTCCAGGCATATGCATCATATTATAATAAGGATATAATGAGGCTCAGGTGAGTTGAAGGTCATTGGGTCTTCATTGTGGGGGTGCGAGTGATTTGCTTAAACTGGTACTTAATTTTCCACTTGTTTCCTTATATGAGTTATTTTTAGCCCCCAAATGCCTTTGGCTTGCTTATTTGTGGGCAGGCTAGGACGGACCCCTTCTAGGTTAGGATGACCTCAGTATCTTTGCAGGCAGACCCACCAACCCCTAACTTTCCTGCCTAACTCTTTTCTGAGAGCCATGAACCCCTTCATTATTAGTATGGAAGTTGAAGGACGACGGGAGGTCTCTTCTGTATCTGCTTCCTGCTGAGAAGGGTCCTTGTCCCTGCCTACTGGGGTTTCATGGGGCTCTTTCCCTTTCTGCCTTTGTCAGGGCGGGGTCCTGGGTTTCCTGCTGAGGTGCCGCCTCAGTCCATAGACAAGGAAAAGAAGATACAAACTTGTTATTGAAATCTTATATCTATTAATTTCTATTATTGATTTGCCTATTAAGTGAGTAAAGGGAAACAGGCGTGGTTGATATATTTCTTAAAGAATCAAAAAGCCTTTGGGCTAAAGGTCCTCTCCCATCTCAGACTCTAAGGGCCCTGTCTGGCCTAACACCATTTCCGATAACAATGAGCTGATAACCCTTATCAATAGCCAGAGGACCGGAGTCACCAGTTTCAGGGTAATTATCTGGATTTGAGGGAGAGGGCCTTTTTTCCCAAAGAAAGGAGGGAAGAAACTTAACTAGGTTTACTAAAAAGATTAAGAACTCTGCAAGAGATGTCCAGTATCATTTCCTGTGAAAAGATTAAGCA
>NW_011888788.1:12174010-12259213 GCF_000151845.1 Pteropus vampyrus | reverse complement strand
GAGAGACCTCTGGCCTTGGATGAATCTCCTTTATTTGTGCATAATGGAATCTGTTTTCCTTGATTACTCTGTTGCCTTTTGAGTTTTACAAACATTTCCTCAACTGATATACCCAGAACAGACACCCAGACTTTTAACATTTTTCTTTATAATATCTGAATCATGTTGGGAAAATATGATGCTCATAGAGTTTATTCAGCATGTGTCCAGGGAGCTGTGCGAGTCTTTGGTGACATATGAACATTTTTAAATATGGTTTTTGGTTCACTTAGGTTTAGAGCAAGGTAGACGAGATATGCAGACATTTGCAGTAATATGCTATGTCTTGGGAGAGTCTAGTCTTTCAGAGGTGGGGGGGAATTACTTCCAGAAGAGTGCCCAAGAGTTAGCATCTGACATGAAGTTTTTTTTTGGGGGGAGGCGCCCACAAAAATCACACAACTCTAGGGGGCTCCAGTTACATCCTAATCTATGTGACTAGCACCCCCTAGAGTTGTGCAGACCCCAGCTCTGGTGGTTTTGGGTGGAGGGAATAGTAAAAAGCATCAAAGACAGGAAAAAATAAAGTCTGGCTGGAGTGTTGGGTTCATATAAGGTAATTATGATAAAAAGTCTAGGAAAGTAGTGTTAGATTATATCATTGATTGACCATGGATTACTGGGAGGACTTTAGGTTTTATTTACTTATTTTTGGAGGATCAGGAGGAATTAAATGCTTCTTAGGATGTAAACATGGAAAATGGTGATGGTTGTATATTTTTTATAGAGTATTTTTTTAATTGGATCACTTCTCAACTGACAGTGCTCTTTACTTTATTATTATTCTCTTATTATTATTATCATAATCATCTCTCTCTAGATACCAGAAGGAGGGACTGGGGACTCAGGAAGAGAGCGGACCAAGACCTTCACTTACGACTTTTCTTTTTATTCTGCTGATACAAAAAGTCCAGATTATGTTTCACAAGAAATGGTAAGATAGTTTCAAAATCTTTCTTTTGGTTTATTTTCATATTGAGAAAAACATGCTTACCCTAAAACTCTTAAAACATCTTACTAATTTTTTTCTGAATATAATTTTAATTTATATAAAATTAGCCTTTGCTAACATAGCTTTTTGGTTGTTAAGTAGCACCATTTATCTTAAGACTGAGAAGAATAAATTCCCCAAAGTTTGTTTGTTTTTTTTTACCCTTTAAGCATGATGATCATAACTTTTATTTAAAAACTTTGACACCACTATTTTGAAGGAGCTCTGCAAATAACATGTATTCTAGGGGGACACTTATATGCTGCTAATCTTGGCAAATAAGCCACTTATCCTTGCGTCCTGCTGGCGATACAGAGTTTTAGGAGGTAGACGTTAACCCCAAGCCACATCTCCCCTACTGAAGTGGATCATTAAGGGTTCTAGAAAGAAGAATTCTAGAAAGAAAGAACATTTTTTTGTCCAGAATCTTTCTAGAAACCAGAGTGAAGCTGGAATTTGTCCGTGAAACCTGTGCTATATAGCCTTTTATGATCTAAAATGTCGACATGACATGGGCAGGTAAGAACAGACTCAAAGATCCTCCCAGGAGATCATCACGTGTTTTCATTTCATGTGAGCAGAGAGAAAAGGGTGTTTCTCTGGGAGGGGAGGATCAAGGAGGTTGTTTGAGCAGAGGCGGTTATGGGTGGCACCAGTGTGTGGGGGAAGAACACGCTTTACAGCCTAGGCCTATTCCTGGCTTGTTAACTGCTTCTTTAGATACATTACTTCAGGCATCTATGTGTTAAAACAAGGATAAGAATTCCTGTCCAGCATGACTTGGGTTGTAATCCATTCAGTGGCCTTTTTGAGTTGTTTTTTTTGCTTGTTTTTTTGGATTTGGTTTTTTTTGCCGGATTCCTTGGCTTTGCTTGGGACCCGTTTGGGGTTGCGGATTCCTTGGGGTGTTCCCGGCCTTGTTGATTCGGGGCTTGCTTTTTTTTAGCATGATCCCCAGGTTATTTGCATGTACCTTAACATTTGAGAAATTTAGTTGGTTTAGAAATGGATTATGGAGGAGATTAGCTTTCTGAGGCAATGTAAATATTGGTGTTTAGGTTGTGAACTTAGAGAAGTTGTTCAAAGGAGAGGACTGGAGTGATTATATCCAGAATATATTGGTTCAGCATTGGGAGAGAATAGAAAGGACAATAGCAATATGAGTGGGAGTTGTAAAGAGACTTGAGGTGCCAGGTATGAAAGAAGGTCCAGGAGAAGAAAGATGAACCATTGCTGCTTGAGTTTGCATTGATGTCAGAAACTGCTTGGTGCTCATGTGTGCTATCTCGTTTATTTCTCATAAGAACTAAAGTAGGTCAACCTTAGCTTAATTTTCCTTTGTCTAAGAGTTACAGTGAGTTCAAATGACTTGCTCAGATCTATAGACCTAATTGACTCAATAGTAGCAGAGTTGAGATCCTGGGGCTGATGTATAGGGCCTTGGGGATGCCACTGGAAAGTCTTAAGGATACGAGAAAAGGCTTGGTGTGTTCTAAATGACAGATGGGTATGGTAGCCCTGAGTAAATGAACTAGTGAATGAGTGAAGATAACTTTGGTGTTGAGGTAACTGGATTAATCAATGTTGGTAGCTAGGCATTTGGTGAGGAATAGACTGTTATAGCTATTGGAATCTGAATTTTGGCTTTAATATAAGAAGGAAATGAAGTGGGTGGTCAAAGGGAATTTGTGAAGGGAAAAGCCAGTTCATTGTACAGTCTTTAGAAAGTCTTCAAAGGAGGATGAATGAAGAGCCATGAGGATCTCCACTTCTAACTTACCTAATGAGTGGCTGGATTTTCCCTTTATATAACCAAAATTTGAGGGCTTTTGGGGACAGAGGGCTGTGTCGAGGAAAAGCCCAAGGACAGAAGGTAGAGCTGTGTGTGACAGCAGGGCCTGGCACACTGGAGATGCTCAGTACATGTTTGCTGATTGAAACAACTCCTTTAGGGATGGTGGTTAATTTATGGGAACAGATGACATTTCCTGGGTTCTTGTGCAAGAGTCAAGATCAGGGAAGCAGTAACAAATTTAGCTCTTTTGAAAGTTAAAAATAAATGCCTAGGATTTTAAAATGGTTTTAGGTTGTGGAAGCTTTCAACTGATAAGGATAATTTTTATGCTCAGGTATGTGCAGCATCTTTTCTCAGAGGCTTCAGGTTCTTTGACGTTATATGAATAACCTGAGATTGTTCTATTACATTATAAAACTAAAAAAGCCTTGAGGTATGTTAGTAAATACTATTTTCTAGTACAACTATGTGTTAATAAAACCAGCAAAGATACAGAAAAAATACCTATTTTTAAGCATTCTATTAAAGAAAAGATAAATTTCCCTCATCCCTAATTTTAATAGCTGTTGTTACTAAAAAGGGCTTCAATTTTGAATATTGACCAATGTTTTCATGCTGCCATATTCATCGTGAGAATTAACCTGACAGGTTGTATCCCTGCTATAAACAGAGGAAGATGCAAACTTAGCATAATGTCTTGTTTTTCTTCTCCTCCTCTTTCCTCTTCTTCCTCCTCTTTTATCATTTGAATTTAAAAGCATCTTGAGCAAATATATCATGCCTGTTACCAAATTCAAGTCAGTTTTCCTCAGTGTTAAACAAATACCAAGTAAGGTGACCATTAATATTTCTTCCTTTCAAGTTAATTTTAGAGTTAGAAAAAAAAATCAGTGAGCAATTTAAATCTACACTCATGTAAATTAAAGATCATTGAAACGAAGTCTAATTTTCTGAACGGTTCTTTCAAAACTTCAAAGGGAGACTTTAATCTCACACAACCTGTTCCTTGATTCAACTCTGGAGAAACTTGAAACCTAAAATCTCAGTTGACAAACTGGATGGGAATCTTTTAACAGTGCCCTCTTGTGGGCAATTCCCCTCAAGTGAGGCCCCGAGGTACTTGAATTACTCTGGAAATCAGCTTTAAAGTCTGTGTTCAGACAAGCAGCAAGGTGGCTTTTAGGTAACCTGGACAGGTGAGGATCTCAGCGGGGTTTGATGCCAGTGGGGAGAGCAGGTCATTGGTTTCATAAAGCAGCTTGGTAGGTAACTCCTTTATGGGAGCTGCGATGGGGTAGCCTGTTTTTCTTGCCAAGAACCCCTGAGGTGCGGACAGTGTCCTCCTGCTTCTCTGAGTTCCAGCTGACTTTGGGTGGGTTACTTGAAGCTGGGACTGAGCCAGGCCTGGGTCTTAGCACCTTCAGATGTGCATTTTCTAGGCCTGTTTTGCAGTCATGTCCACCAGCCCCAGCACCTCCTGGACCCTCAGTCTGTCAGAGAACTCCAGCTGAAAATAAAGTAGTAGTAAAATTAGTTATGGATTTTAACCCGAGGGAAGAATTTCACTTTGAAAACTTTTGCGTTTAGTTTAAATATGATAATTTGAATGACTTTGTTTTAGCTCCAGACAAAAGTATGAGAGAAGCTCCGTCCTTTATTCTTTGGAAGTTTATAGAAGGCTGTTCTTCCTATCCAGTGGCAGGCACTCTGTGAAATGGTAAAAATGGTACATGCCTTTTATTTAATCAGAAGGAATTGAATAAATATTTAGAGTTTTTCCTCATATTCCATATACAGTGGTGAAAACAAACCTCAGACAGTGGTCTGGTACCTTGAGTCTCTCTGAGATTGGTGGCTTCTGCCACCAGTTTGTGGAGGGAGGTCCTTCCAGGTAGGGTAGGGACCTCATGATTATGTTGGGGGTGTAGGAAGAAGACACATGGCTGTGGGGTCTTTAGAAGCACAGGCTTTTGGGTCAGAAGGTCCTGGGTGCAAATCCCAACTCTGTCACTCACTGTGCATACCCAGTGTGACCTAACCTCTTTCCCTAAAAGTGGATCTAGCCTGTTTTTGAGGACTAATACGTGAATACAGCGTGAGCTGCTATTACAGTTGAGAGTTGAATAACTCATCAGAATTTGAGAATAAGATCAGAAAATATCAGTTTCTAAAAGCTGAAATGGATAAAAATTAACTCAGAAGGAATGAGACTGGTCATTTGTGGAAGGGACTCAGTTGAAAGGACAGTTCGTAAATCTTTGACTGATGACACTAAGGAAGCAAAGTCCAAACAAAATGGCGGGAAGATGGTGCCTGAAGAAAGCTGAAGTTCAATTGGCCATATTTTTATCTTGTGCTTGGATGGCAGGCTGCATTATTAGCAGAGATGGTTTATGTGAAGCTGAGATCGAGTGTTATCAGCCCTGTCTGGGGTCTGGGTGTTCTGGCTGGAGGGTCTAGGTCCCTGCTAACCCAGCATCACTCACAGAGACTGAGCACACCTGAAGGGTTGATGAACCTCCTGTCATGGACTTTGGTGGACCTACAAAGCAGCACCTCACTTTGTCCAGGTGCTGACTGAGAACCTGATCATAACATCCTCTCTTTAATACCCTTCAGCTGCTATTGTGCTGCGTTTTTAAATTAGGGAGGTGTTTTATGTGCCCATAGTATGCTAGTCCAAGAGGGCAGGGGGCAGCATGAAGGCTTGTGGGGGGTTGGAAAGCTGTGGTCGGTCCCCTTCCCATTTGGGTGTGACTCAAATGAACACACATCGTGATTTGCTTCATTTACTTCAGTTGTCTAGGCGAAGTATTTGTCCTTCACCCTTTTTGTTTCCCAGAGTAACACTTTGCACTTATATGGGGCAGCAGGCATGGACTGAGGCCTTTGTAGGTATTACACCAGGCTCCACACAGCTTGTCTCCCAGCCCTCTCCATCCTGGGCAAATATCCAAATAGGAAAAAACATCTGGACTCTGACTCGGTGGGGCCCAGCCATCCCCTCTCATCCATACCCAGCTATCAGTCAGCTCTGTCAGAACCTCCAGGGACTTATTTTGATGAAAAGCTGGCCCTTTAAAATGATAGTACTGATTTGGCATGGTTTGGACAATAACTCTGGCTCCTGTGACTTTCAAATTTTGAATATTTACTTTCTGGAAGGTCCGATAGAATGATAAATACTTTTATAAGTTTATTTAATTCTGAAATGCTAAATCATCACATTTTACAATATCTTTGCTTGCAGACATTATTGTCCTTTTGCCTTGTTTCCATTTTTATATTTCAGGGTTTCTTTTTGTTTGTTTACGTAAGTAGGAAAAAAGATAGAATTGCTTTTTGCTTACTTAAAAAGTTTCCTTTGGATTAAAAACTGGGGTGTACTCATATATTCTGTTGTTAATGGTTCTGTGATTTATTGTGTAATCCTTATGAGATGAAAGTAGCATTCAAAAATATTGTCAATATTGAAGAGGCTTTTATTAAAATCCATGGTAATTGTATCTTTTGTGTGTTTTTTCTTTTTTGGCTTTCAGGTTTTCAAAACCCTTGGTACAGATGTCGTGAAGTCTGCATTTGAAGGTTATAATGCTTGTGTCTTTGCATATGGGCAAACTGGATCGGGAAAGTCATACACTATGATGGGAAATTCTGTACGTTGTTTACGCTGTGTGGGAAGAAATTTTTTATTATCTCTCTCTTTGGACTGGTAGAATTGTTTCTTTTATCTACTTGATCTGTACTAACTTGCTTTTCATGTTCTGATCGTTCTTTAGCAATAAGATAAAACTCAGTAATAAGTTGGACTAAATTTCCTTTGAGAGATTTTAAATTAGAAACAGTTTTAAGTTTATAAGCATGAATAATGGATGCAAATCTCAGTTCATTTTCCATTTTTAAAGGCTTTATAATCTTATCAAAATATATGCTGGGTCTACAAGTAATTTATTCTTTTTTTCTGCCAGTACAGCAGTTTGAATAAAATTACTGAACTCTGTTCTTTCTAAAATTATTCAAAACATTTTTCCCCAAGAAAAATGTAAAAAATATCTAATTCTTTGGTAGAAAAGTCCTACATAAATCCAACAAATACATAAAAAGGGTTAGAATTATACAGTTGATATGGAGTCTATGTAGTTATAGTATGTAGAGCTTAGTAGTTATGCTATATAAATTAACAGATGCAGTTATATTTGCCCCAAAATATGGAGGAATAAAAACTAGGCATTACTGCAGGAACTTTATCTTGTCTGTGCTTTCTCCAGGTCTGGATAGTGCTTGTGTGTTTTACTTTGTCGTGGTAAAAACTGTTCACTGACTCTCAGACCTGTGGCTTGTTCTAGATGTGGAGATACTAGCAGAGAATCACAAGGCTTCCTGCTGGCAGGCACAGTTGTGTCTTTAATGCTACAGGTTTTGCGGGCACGGAATAGTAGTAGTGCAGTCAAGGAACATCAGTCATTCCAGATGAAAGTATTTCAGCGCATACATCCTGGCTTCTAAAGCCAGACTTTTCCTTGACATATTGAGTAGATAGATGCTGTGTGGAGAGTCCTCAGTGCTGAAAAGTAGGGAAGAATAAGTAGATGATTTTCTTTTATCATTACTTTTCTCTTCTTACTCTCCTATGGTGCCTTTGCCGGGGGGCGGGTGGGAAACAAACCCTTCTCTAAAAGTATAAGTTGCGTATCGATTCCCTACTAGCTATTTTATGTAAGTTAAACATTTATAAAACACTCATAAATTACAGCTGTTTGCTCTGACCTTACAGTTGAGACTGGGTATTTAAAAATAATATTTTTTAAAGTAAGAACAACAAATATGGTGAAAGGCTCATTTTTCCTTGATAAGCATTGGTATTGATTTAATGGCATAAGTAAAAAAAAAAAATATCATAACTGTGATGATATTTTTTTCATTTTTTGGGTGGGGGGGTTGAGCGAAGGTAGAGATATACCTCAAAAGAAAACATTGAAGCTCTGAAGTTTTTAGTTTCCTAACGTTCTTAACATGAACTTTTGCCTCATCTTTAGTATCATTCTGAGGTTCATCAGCTTGTTAATGCTGACTGAAACATGAAAATTATTGATTATGCCCACCTTGTATAAGTAATACAATGTATTAAAAATCTTCTTGTCTAGGAAGGCCATTGTCGAGATCAAAAGAGGAATATCCTACATGTTTAGATATAGTTCTGTCACCCAAGTTTTAAGACAATTATTAGATATTTTGAGGATTTACTAAGGTATCTTTAGTGTTTCTTTTCTGCTCAGTGTATATTTCACCTTCTTTGGTCATTTGACCAGATCAGATTTTTAACATTCTGTAGCTGTAGACTCTCGTGTTTGAAAGTTATAGAGTAAGTTTTCTTATGTTTGCAAGCCATGATTTAACTGATTAACAACTGATGACTGTATATTACTATAATATAGTGTGTAGGAATTAGAAAACTCAATCCTTTTATTTCAGAGAGTCGGAAGCAGTTCTGGAGGGGTAAATGGTGTGTCTGGGGCCTTTGGTAGTAGACCTGGGGTTGGCGTGCAAACCCCTTGAGTCTAATCAAATTTAGTCACCAGTTGCTTTTATTTCAGGTGATAACTGTTGCCGTTCCTCTTTCCCATTGTAGGGTGATTCTGGCTTAATACCTCGAATCTGTGAAGGTCTTTTCAGTCGGATAAACGAAACCACCAGATGGGATGAAGCATCTTTTCGAACTGAAGTCAGGTAGGGCCCGTGGCCTGTGTAACTGAGTGTGAGCTTGGCTGGAGCTTGCTTTCAGGTGCAAGGGTTGGATAAAGCCTTTGGGTTCCTGAAGGAAGAGTCTGCCTCTTTCTCCTCCTGAACTATAGTGGTTGGAAGTAAAGCTTAAAACATGTTTGTTTTCAATGGCTTTCTTGGGTACAGTTTGGAATAGGATTTGAGAGGCTGGTAGAAATAACCCAGCTTGGTCAGAAACACTAATGTTGGATGCTTTGCTCAAATGGAGTGAGCTTTTGACTTTTAAGTATATACCTTATTCTTTTGACTGAATAAGGTTTGTTTATTCTTTACATTCATAGGATCACTATATATATCATCTTTAAGTAAATCTGTATGGTTGAGTTGTCTTTTCCTCCTTGAACTTGAATCTTTCTGGGAGCCAGTCTCTTCAGTGATTTTGAGGGCAGACATAACAATCTTAAGTCTTCTCGCGGCTGGCTGACCTCTCAGTGGATGCGTGGCCCTGACAAGTTGTTTAAATTACTGTAAACCTCCATTGCCTAATCTGTAAAAAGGGGGTAATAGTAGCATTTACCTCTGGGTTGTTGTAGGGATTAATTGAAATAATTGTTGTAGAGTGCTTAGCATAATATCTGATGCCTAGTTACCATCCACAAATGCATGTTGTTGCTGTTATTATTGTTGTTATTGTTGATATTAATATCTGAAATTATTTTTCTGAATTTAGTTTTATTTAAAATTTTTAGCTACTTAGAGATTTACAATGAACATGTGAGAGATCTACTTAGGCGGAAGTCATCCAAAACCTTCAATTTAAGAGTTCGTGAACATCCAAAAGAAGGACCTTACGTTGAGGGTAAGAGTGAATATTTCACAGCTCTATTCTTCTTGGGAATTTGTGCAAAAACAATAGTTTGAAAGAAAAAAAAGTAGAATAATGGTGATATTTAAAAAATTTATTTTGGTTATTTATTATGGTAAAAATGACGTGCTATCACTACACAATATTCATTTAATGAATTTTTACTTCACCGAGAAGTCACTGGTTTTGTGGGGTTTGCCAATAGATTTCCTCTTGCTTTAAGAACTCTCTGGCAGTTTTCCAATGTTCTCAGGCATGATAAGTAACCCTACAACTTGTCTTTTTTAAATGGTGTTGTATTTTAGTGGTATGTTACTTGGTAATATGACCATAAGGAGATTCTAAGACATCTTAACTTTTGAGAAGGGTGTTTACAGAGTTTCCTCTGCTATGGTTCTCAGCATTTGTGTTGTGATAGTTGTGTCACAGTCAGTTGTGAGGAATGTCACAAGTAATTATGGGTACAGGATTGGCCTGGTCCTTCCTAATTATTTTGAAAATAGGCTGGATTTAAGGCTCTTCTTGCAATGAAGCTATTCTCACTTTTTCTGCATAAGGTGGCAGAGTGATGGCTGACTTATATGAATCACTCACAGAAACATGTTTCACTGTAACTATGGTTCTTCATGTGTGTCTCATTGGATGCAATGCTGAGAACTAGTCATGGGTTTAAAGATGTTCCTGTTTTGGTCATCCTTTTTACCTGTATATATCAGGTGCACCAATAGGACCTTATCTGCATTTTATTAAATTTCCGATTGGACTTTTGTCTTTTATGCCTAAAGTAAGTTTTGTGACTATGTATTTGTTTTATGGAGTGTGGAGTAGCTATTATTGTTAATAGTTTTTAGCCTAACTGTACCTTTATGTTTTTTCTTTAATTGTCTTATTGGATGATAAAACATATTATAAAGCTGGTTTGTGAAGAGAAAGAATAATCAAATAGGGCAAAACATCCAGAATCTGAGGTAGGTACATATAGGGATTTAGTTTTTAATAAATCTGCTATTCAGACACTGGGGAAATACTGGTTATTAAGTTAATTTTTTCCAGAAATTTGGAGACGGGAAGGCTTTAAAATTTTTGACTTAAAACCCAGAAACCATGAAATAAAAGTATTAAATTTGAAGTGGTAAAAAAGTAAAACTTTATATTTGGCAGAAATATCATAAGCAAAGTAAAAAGACAACTCACAGAATGAGGAAAATATTTTCAATTCAAATTTCAGACTAAAGACTAATTTCCTTAATATATAAACAGCTCCTATAAATCAATAAGGACAGACCCAACAGTCAAGTAGAAAAATGAACATAATTTGTGAATAGACTATTCACAGAAATAGAAATACAGATGGTTTTTAAATGGAGGAAAGAACGCTCAGCTTCACTCATAGTCAGAGAAAAAAGCAAAATAAAAATTCTTGAGGATAACATTTGTTACCTATTTCTTGCAGATGTATGTAAGCCTGATATGATAGTGTTGGGAGACAAGCAGTCTTATACATTGCTACTGCTGCGTATAAATTGCTTTCTGTGGAGAACAATTTTGCAATATATGTCAAAATTTCAAATATGCTTTGATCAAGTAATTCCACCTCTTAAATATTTATGCAGAAATATTCACACGCATTTGAAAAGACCTGTGTACAAGATTATTTGTAGCAGCATTACTTGTAATTGGAAACAAAATGTAAACAACCTCTATAATCTCGATAGGAGACTAGTTAAATTGATTATGGCACATTCATACATCGAATGCTCTGTAGCCATAAAAATGAGTGAAGAATCACCTTAACTGATACCGAATATTTTTCAATATATTATTACTTAGAAAAAAAAGCAAGGTGCAAAACTATGTTTATGGTATGCTGCCATTTTCATAAAAGGAGACAAAAAGATTTTTTTTAGTATATGTAATGGCCTGCATTTGTATGGTTTATTTCTAGAAAGGTGTGGAGGAACTGATAACATTGGGAACTGACAACAGAAGAGGAAGTTGGGGGGTGGGTTATAAGATGGGGTAGGAGGATGCACTTTATACAGTATACTTTTTGTAGTATTTGACTTTGGAATCATATGAATCTTCCAAAGAAAATGAATAAAAAATTTTAAAGAGGATTTTAAAAAATGCTTTTAGATTTTTCATGAAGTTGATATTTACATTTCCCTCTGTGCGCTATGATTAATGCTAATAGGGTTGATGATAATAGCTAATATTTATCTCTCTGTTAGGCACATATTATCAGATGAGGTGACTGGGGCATTACCATGTAAGTCCAGTAGGTGAGCAGTAGAGCTGGGATTTGATCCCAGGCAGCCCAGCTCGTGAGTGCGTTATAAACTACCCTGTTGTAGGAGTAAGATCTTTAAACAACAGATATGTCCAGTTGTGTATTATTTCATAGAGATTAAATTTCTTCTTCCATTTGCTATATATTAGGAAGATTTCTTCACGCCTTCTTTTTTTTTCTTCTTCAGATTTATCCAAACATTTAGTACAGAATTATGGTGATGTAGAAGAACTTATGGATGCAGGAAATATCAATCGTACCACCGCAGCAACTGGGATGAATGACGTCAGTAGCAGGTCTCATGCCATCTTCACCATCAAGTTCACTCAGGTAAGGGCAGCTGTGGGGCCGGCTGGCTCTGTTCCTGAGGTCTTTCTTTACTTGCTGATTAACACCAGCTGAGGACCTATCATTGTTGAACCAGGAGCAGCAGCAGGCAAAGGTGACTGTCATTTTCTTGTTAATTAGAGTTGAACATGTGCTGTATGCTGAGTTTCTCTGTAGTTACAATCACAGTACTTTGAAATGTCCTGATGTATATACCCTTAAGAAATATTTAGCAGGCTTCTGCCTTGTTCAAGTGGTAAAAAAAAACTTGCTTTGTGCTTAATTAAGCAAAAGTTTCATTGTTGCAAGCTCTGTGGGAGATAATGGAATTCGAGTCAGACAGCTGGAGGCCAAGGTGAGTAACTCATTTCTGTGCATTATCGCTCCATGGAGCTCACCCCACAATGTTGATTATGATTATTAGAATGATATTAAATACAGTGAACATTTTTAAGTACTAATATAAGAATTCATTCTGATCCAGGGGTGGAGGACATTTTGAATATGTCTGGGAATCAGTGAGGGTAAATATTTTTAACACCTAGGCTAATAGAACAGATTAATGCAAAAAATGTAGATTTCTCTCAGGACTTAACAGTAGGTTAGGAGTTCGAGGATGTCCTGGCTTATATTAACCATTGGATATTTCAGATAAAAAAGATAGCATTTTATTAATGAGGGGGGATCAAAGAGCAAAGAAAATGAAAAAAATTCTCTAAGGTCAATCGAATAACTCCCGATAAATTCCTCGCACTGTTATCTTTCGTTAGACCTTTGTTTTTGATTTACTCTACTGCTTTTTCTCCTTTCTGGTTAATGCAGATTAGGATATAGATCTCCCTGGTTTCTAAGAGGCTTATATTTCTATCAAAATATGGTAATTTATCTTTGGCATTTTGGTTCAGACTATAAAATATAAGTTAACAGTCTTTGGAAAGTAAAATGTTGGTGGAATTCAGAATCAGGGAATATGGTATTTAAGATTTTTTAACCTTTTATAATTTGTGAAACAGATGTGTTAACATTGAACAGTCAATGATATTTTACATAATTATCTATATTTATCATATTTTGGAGAGCCATTGTGCTTGGAGTGCCGAGGATTCTAGATGAGAACAAAACTATTTGTTTATTTAAATTTTTCTTTGTTTTGTGCCCCTCCATGCCCAAGTTCTTATTTCGTCCCAGTCAGACTCCATAAGCCTTTGTTGAGAAAGACTGAACGATTTGAGTAATGGAATCATTCTTCAGAAAATTTAAGAATCACATATGGTATAATTCTTTGTATTCAATTTAATTTTGGAAGTTTTTATAATCAGTAAGAAGGCCAACGAAACAACACAATTCAAAAAAACAAACAAACAAACAAAAAAACCCCCATGCTACCCTGAGATCACAGTGAGGAGAGGAAAATAATTAGAATTTATATCATAAACAACATCAGGGCTGTTTATACTTCTTCAATTTTGCTTTTATGTTTTGCTCCAGGCAAAATTTGATTCTGAAATGCCATGTGAAACCGTGAGTAAGATCCACTTAGTCGATCTTGCTGGAAGTGAGCGTGCTGATGCCACTGGTGCCACCGGGGTTAGACTGAAAGAAGGGGGGAATATTAACAAGTCCCTCGTCACTCTGGGAAATGTCATTTCTGCCTTAGGTAGGTTTATACTTGTCTCCTCCCTCCCCTTATTCTTCATGGTACTATATTAGCACCAAGCAATTATGTTTAATGTTCAGAAAACCTGAAGCCAAATTAGAGGGGAAAAAATTTTTAATAATTATCTTTTTTTTGTGTGTGTGTTTGTTTTTTTCTTCCTCCCTGCAGCTGATTTATCTCAGGATGCAGCAAACCCTCTTGTAAAGAAGAAACAAGTTTTTGTGCCTTACAGGGATTCCGTTTTGACTTGGTTATTAAAAGATAGCCTTGGAGGAAACTCTAAAACTATCATGATTGCCAGTAAGAATTTTAAGTTCTTTTTTTCAATATATAGTGTTTTATGTGAATTAACTGTAAATATTTAATTTTAAAGAGTCTTATTAGGAAATAGCACCTTTTTTAGGTAAAAAAACTTTTTCTGTCTTGAAGAAAACTACTTTCTATGATTCACTCTGTAGTATCATATTACTATTTTTCTTCCTCTTAGTTCCATAAATGTTCCATTTCTTGGTTATGCAAGCTGAGGTACCTGCAGAATGACTCTCAGCTTTTGTCTGCTAAAAGTACAGGATAGAAACTTTTGACTCCACTAATTCATAGGAGAAAATCATTATAGGGACATAAAGTAAAAATAACCCAACTTTGTTTTATATTTTAAAGCGGTAAATGTGGAATTTTAAGTTAAGAATTGAGAGAGAAAGAAACCAATAAATATACCAAGTTATAATAACCGTAATATACTTATATATTTTCGCTAAGTAACTAAAAGAAGCAGAACAGAAAAAAAATGTACAAAGGGAGGGTAATTGTTAAGGAGAACTCAAAAACTGTTTTCCTTCTAATGTCACTGTTCTTCCCTCTTTCTCTCTTCTTTTCCCTTCCCATCTCCATGTCTCCTCCACTCTCCATGCCATGTATTAACTAAGTAGGGAAGCTGCCCTGGGGTATGCACCCCAGATGCAATTGTATAGCTACCTAAGCCAACCTTTTTGGCATCAAGGACTGGTGCTCCTATGAGAATCTAATGCCTGATGATCTGAAGTGGAGTTGAGGAGGTGATGCTAGCGCTGGGGAGCGGCTGCAAATACAGATGAAGCTCCGCTCACTGGACCACTGCTCATCTCCTGCTATGCAGCCCGGTTCCTAACAGGCCACGGACCGGTACTGGTCCACAGCTCAGGGGTTGGGAATCCCTGACCTAGGCCCTAAAGTTTGTGGTAGTGGTGGTGGGGTCTGATTAACCAAAGCCTTAAGAGGAAAAGAATTAACTCATCTACTAACTCTTTTCAAAAATTATCATGTTCCGGATTTTAATAGGTGGTAGACTTTGCCAGAACTTTAAAAAATATTTTAATTTCTACTTAATATTGAGAAGTACAAATACAGTAGTCCCCCAGAATCCACGATTTTGCTTTCTGTGTTTTCAGTTACCCACGATTGATTTCAGTCTGAAAATATTAAATGGAAAACTTCAGAAATAAACAAATCATAAGTTTTAAATTGTGTGCTGCTCTGAGTAGCATGATGAAATCTTGCATCATCCCACTCAATTCCTCCTAAGATGTGAATCCCTTTGTCCAGCACATCCATGCTTTATATGCTCCCCACCCATTAGTCACCTAGTAGCCGTCTTAGTTACCAGATCCACTGTCCTGGTATCACAGTGCATGTGTTCACGTAACCTTTATTTTATTTAATAATGGCCCCAAAGCACAAGAGCAGTGATACTGGCAATATGTATATGCCAAGGAGAAGCTGTAAAGTGCTTCTTTTAATAAGGAAGGAAAAAAGTTGTATGCTGAGGTTGCTAAGATCTATGGTAAGAACAAATCTTCGATTTGTGTAATTGTGAAAAAAGGAAAAGAAATTCGTGCTAGTTTTACTGTCACACCTCAAACTGCAAAAGTTACAGCTATAGTGCGTGATAAGTGCTTAGTTAATATGGAAAAGGCACTACCGTCATGGGTGGAAGGCATGAACAGAAAACATGTTCCAGTTGACAGCAACATGTTGAGCCAGAAAGCATTGAGCCTATATACAGACTTCAGCAAGATGTCCCCCGAAACGAGTGACACAGATTCAGTAATAGGTTTAGACTGAAAAATAGAAAAATTTCTGGAGAGGCTTCATCTGCTGGTGAAGAAGCTGCTGCCACATTTCCAGCAGAGCTGAACAAGTTGATTAGGGTTTGGTACAATCTATGGTTTTAGGCATCCACTGAGGGTCTTAGAACGTATCCATTATGGGTAAGGGTAGGACTACGGGAGTCCTGAAATTCTCTTCTTCCTATATTTTTAACAGAGAAGACTCCCTAAGCTACAGTGGAGTATCTCATATCTCATTCTAGAGTTGGTTAGATGTCTGATTTTATACTTAATGAGAGCAAAATGGCATTTAGTATAGTGAGCACCTTTACTATAAATCTTAGATAATTTTTAATATTCATTACTGTGGCAATGAATATTTAGTCTATCCGTTGACCCGGGGTTAATCTGACTTTTAAATTACAAACCAGCTTTGCGTTAAATGAAACACAGAGTGCCGGATAGATTATTTTTTGAATTCATTCTTCACAGCCATTTCACCTGCTGATGTCAATTATGGAGAAACCCTAAGTACTCTTCGCTATGCAAATAGAGCCAAAAATATCATCAACAAGCCTACCATTAATGAGGACGCCAACGTCAAACTCATTCGTGAGCTGCGAGCTGAAATAGTCAGACTGAAAACGCTGCTTGCTCAAGGGAATCAGGTTGGGTTTTTCTGAGATTTATGGATAATTTTCTTTGAGTAACAGCATATTTCTAGATCTTAATGAGACAATTATCTCATTCAATGCATTGATTTGAGTAAATAAGTGCTAAGTAAAGCCTGAATGAGTTAGCCAGTATCTCCTTTACATCATCGCCCCCATTGGCCTTTACGTTCATTATGTGCTCTGTGTAAGATTTTATCCACTAAACCTGAAATGATTAACTATCTAATAGTTATCAATTATGGATGGAAATTAAGCATGCAGTAGGATTAGCAGCATAATCTCCATTAGTGGAAGGAAATTGAGGTACTTGGAGTAATACTTTAAATTCATGTATTTTGACTTGAAATAATTTTTAACAGAATGAAAAGCTAGTTTGAACATGTTTCTCAGTCTTTATTTTGTATTACCCATTACAGAGGTGGTTACGGTGATCCAGTGATATGTGTGACATACCTGTGGCCTGGCTGAGATGATGTCCCTGGGGCCTTGTTGATGGTTGAAACAGCCTCAACTCAGGATCTTTTGGGATTCTAGTGAAGCAGCCTTGCCTTTTGTGTTTTTCACAGTACATTTATAATCTGCACAGTGTACATACAGAGTTACACTCTTAACAAATAGTGTGAGTTAGGTTCTTACAGGTTTAGACATTGTTGTGATGAAAGGCCACTCTTAAAAAAAGATCAAGGATAGCTATTTAAAATGTTCAAGTTAGATTGGCGTTAGAAATAAAGATATATTTCTTCCTATTTTCTTAATCTATGAATAGATGTCTTAAATGCATCATTAAAAAATAGTTTTCTTTAAATGCAAAGTGTTTGCTCTGGAGCAGCTTTCTATCTAGGAGTATATGGCCCTTAAAACCATTTACATCCATAAAAGGTTTGACCTGTGAAAATATTGACAGAATGAAAACCTCACTGAGTTTCCTGTGTCCTGAAATACACCTGACAGTTCTTTCCCCTAAGGTGGCGGACATTAGTTGCGTAGGAATTGCTCATTGCATTTGATAATATATCCATTTCCATTTTACTTTTTGATGTGGAACTTTCCTTTGTGAGAAAGGGAGTTGTCAGAATGAATAGTCCAGCTGTATGTGATATTATCAGGCTCATATAACTTATGACGTGAACCACAACAGTCATTTTTATTTATACACCTTGTTAATGGAATTTTTTTTTTCACTGCTTTCAAAACATTCTCTGAAGTAAGCATTTAAGGATGATTGTACAGAATCACCCAAACTACTGTATGTGAATGAAAGCATTTGAAAAATTTTTGTGCAGCTTTTTGTATTTAACATTTTACTAAGTAATGAGAATGAAGAGAAAGAAAGATCAGCCTTTTTTAACTAAACTGAGGAAATTCTTGAAAGGAGCCTTATGTGGTCAGAAAAACTCTGATTTACTGAAACTTTTACAAATTCTGTCTAAAGAATGTCTTCAGAGGTATTGTGTATGCCACTCGCCTTATACTTTGTGGTCTTTTATCTTGTTTCTTTCATGACAAAAGACTACTGCTGTGATTAAAGGAGTATTTTTCTTGCTGTAGTTTTGGGGCTGAGGATGGAAAAGATAGTTAAGTCTATTTTAGAATACACTGAAGATAAAATTCTTTGATAAACTTAATATATTACAATATTACAATAAAAACAGGAGTCCAATTTAAAATAATTTATCATACTGTGAAGCTATAAATTGTTGCGAGACAATACAGCTTATTCTCGATTAATTAAATTTGTGATGCTCAGTAAAATAAGCAGGTGTTCTTAAGTGCCCATTAAAAATCTGTTTAAATTTTTCTGAAGACATTGCCGTATTCCCACAATATTTTATTCTAAATGCTGCCATGGTTCATTGAGAATGCTACTCAAAAGTTTTATTTCTAGAGTTATTTTCGTACAGCTTTAAATAAGAATCAACTCCTACTTTTAATAACTTTACGTATTTGCTAATGCAAAATCTCATGTGTGTCAATTTTAAAAGCTTCTACTAAATAGATATAGATATATAGATATATATGGGGTAGTTTATACATGTATGTGAACTCTTTATTGAAATATTATATATGTCTCCAAAATTACCTATTATAAGTACATCGATCAGTGAATTTTCACAAGCTGAATTCATCCATCTAAGCTGCACTCACATCAAGAAACAGAACATTACCAGCCCCCTAGAAATCCCCCTTAATGTTCCTTTCCAGGTATTACCAGCCCTTCCCCTAAAGGGTAACTACTATCCTGACTTCTAAAGGCATAGATTAGTTTTTAGTTTTGCTTATTTTTGTTCTTTGTACAAATAGAATCATGCAACATATTTAGTTTTTAGATCTCACTTCCTTCATTCAACAATGTATTTTTTGAAATTCATTCACGTTGGTGCATGTAGTTGTAGATTCATTTATTTTCATTTCTGTGTTGTATTCCATCGTACAAATATGTCCCAGCTCATTGATTCATTTTATTTTTGATGAGCACTTTGGGAGTTTTCTTTTTAGTGCTATTAGTGCTCCTATGGACTTTCTTTTAAATGTTTGTTAGTGAGTGTAAAAATATATTTCTGTTAGGTTTATACCTAAGAGTGGAGTTGGTGGATCAGAAGGTGTACATATGTTCAGTTTTAGTAAATACTGCCAAAGAATTTTTAAAAATGGTTATACCAATTTATACACCATCAGCATATGAAAGTGCCAGTTGTAGTTACTGCAGGTCCTTGCCAGCACTTGGTGATGTTCATTTTTCATTGTAACTGTTCTGGTGGCTACATAGTGGTATCACAGAATGATTTTAATTTGCACTTCTCAGATAATAATGAAGTCGAGCATTTGGATATTTCTCTTTTGAAATGTTCTCTTTTATTATATTTAAAACATATTTTCAGACTTCTGCCTTGAACTTGGCAGAGAGAAAATGTCTCTTAACTCTTCTCTCTTGAATGTGTCTGGAGCTAACAAGAAAATTAAACGATATAGACATGAAATAAGCATTAAAAGTCAGGAAGCAAAGAAAACAATTAGAGAGATGAATGTAGGATGAATTCCTCATTTTTATAGCTAGAGTCACAGATAAACTAAATAATAGGTAGATAATAGAAATATCATTATGTGTAAACTTTTAAGATAGACACCTCTCAGAGAGGGTCACACAGGAAAGCTCAGTTATATGATGTTTGTAAGGATGGGCGAAGGTCTGTGAGCTAATTCAAAGGGAAAGAAAGCAGTGCAAATACAGCATTATTTGAGCCTAAAAAAAGCACTTTTTCTTTACAAAGAGTGCAATTCGTAATTATAATCAAACATGACATGAGCTTTCATAAAGGAAAAAAAGAACAACAAATCTTTAGGAAATAGCAGGAGACAGAGCCATACACATATTTGTCACAGGGAACTTGAACTCTTCTTTTTCATTTCATAAGAGCTCTCATAAACACAAATAAGTGAGGACACAGCATATTTCCATGATATAATGGAAATTTTCTTGAATCAATACAAACCAAGAAAAAGATTGCCCACTCATGCAACAAAAGACTACTTTCCTTATGGGAAGAGCTATTAAAAAATAAAAAAAGATCATGATCCGACAGAAAAGTGAACAAATAATATGAGCACAGTTCATAGGAGAGTTTCAAATGGCTTCTAAACATGTGAAAATATGCTCAATGTCATTTGAAGTATAGTAAATGCAAATATTAGTAGTGAAATGAGTATATATATGCATATGGATTCATAGTTATCAGAATGTATATTTTACTGTATGTAAATTATCCCTCAAAGTTCTTAAAAAATGAGATGTTCTTTTCACTTATCAGATGGGCAAAAATCAGAATGCTTGATTGCACAGTATATTGGCAAGGGCGAGAGGCAGGAGGTGCTTGTGTATGTTGTTAGTGGAGTTGATATTGCTGCGGTTCAATACATGAACTTAATCTGAATATTATTTAATCCTGAACATTTTTCTTCTAAACAGACACCTTGCAAAGAATAACTTAATTAGAACTGTTGTAAGTTTTACCGAACATTTTAAAAGGACTTAGGAAAGTCTTTCTTTATGTGTGTTTTACAGTAATTTTTCAGAAGTCATGATGGTCATGGTAGCCTGCATGCCTATATTCAGTCAGTTGTTGTCTCCCTAGTTGATGATGTGGTAAGAATGTTTCAGCTTTGATCGTAGATGAAAAATACCAGCAGTGGAGTCCGTAAAATTAACCATGTTATAAAGGGGTTACTAATTATTTTGAAATTATCAACCGTATATAATGATGCAGTCCTTGTAATGTCTGCCACTTGCTTTTCTTCAATGAAAAATATTTATTGAGTCCTGTCTGTGCCAGGCGAAGTGCTTGGTGCAGTGACCATTGAAGTAATGTGTTAGTAAAGCTCCTTTTACTTCACTAAGGATGAATTTGATCTTGGATTAACTTGCTGGTTTCATTCTCTGTAAATTGGATAAAAACAGGATGCCAGCTGTATAAGCAGGCAACATCTCTAATGATGAAAATGCCTCCTAATTGGTGAGTTGTGTTTTGGATTAGGAAGAACTATATATAAACTGAATGCCTGTTGAGGAGCCATAGCTTTGGGTTTCCCTGAGTGTGGTGACCCTTATAATAGATGTGTTCCTCATGAGGACCCTGGAGGATGTGCCCATGGCATTGTTACAGGAAATGTTGGCTCCCACAAGTGTGGACTTCTAAGCCAAGGTGGGCCCCGTGTATGTCTGTGTGAATCTCCACCTCTCAAGAGGGCCAAAGATAATAGCTTCTGGACAGCTGTGGACTACTGCAGAGATCATGCAATGACTTTGCCCTTCCCTGATGGCAGTTCTGCTTTATGCTGAGTAGATGATGCCAAGCATGGCCCATTGTAGTCTCGTTAGTCTGAATGTTTAACTGAGCCTAATAAGACCACCTCATGGGTATTATATCTGTTCAAATAGAAATTGAAAAGTAAGTAGTAATGAAAAAAATGCCCAGCCTCTGGGGAAGACAACTTGACAATTTAAAAAAAAATCATACATATAGATGACTCAGAAATTCCTTTCTAGGAATTTATTCTATTGATACAGCCATGTATACTGTAGGCAGCTAATATAGGAATAGTTATTATAGCATCGCTGATAAAGCAGATTAGAAAAAAATATTTTCTTTAATAGGGAAGCACTGACATAAATTACAGAATGTCCATACAATTCTGCTCTGTGATGGAATCGGAATTGTTCAAAAAAATCAAGAGGTTTTATTTGTATTAAATTTCCCCCCAAATATATTGTTACATGAAAAAAGCAATATTCAGAATAGTGTTCATGTTGTTCATGTTTAAAAAAGCAAGAAAAACATGCTTGCATGCGACCAGAATAATTGCAAGTTTACACAGCAAATTGAGTTTAAGAGTGGTTGCCTGTGGGATGGGAAGAGAGCAAAAGCCCCTTTCTTTTTTCTTTCTCATGCTGTCTGAGGGAGCACTGTGTTTCTGCTTCTCAGATTATGAGTTATGAGTACAGACAAAGCCCTTGTGTACCCTGCCTGGCTCCATTTGCCTTTCCTGTCTTGATCTGCCTATTCCCGCCCAGTTCTAACCTGGTTTTGGTGTTTTTCATTCTCATGTCATTCTTTATACCTTTGTATCATGGATAAGAAAATGGATAAACAGATTATGTATGGTATAGACATACCATGCATGGAATGTCACCCATCAATGAAAATAAATGAGTTTTCTTTGCATGTACATATCAACATGGATACATTTCAGAAGCCTGTGGTCGAGCAAGGCTTAGGCTTCTTACATTTTTATTTTGTACTTGTGCATATTCAAGATGGATGACTCCTTTAGGATCTAGGGATTTAGATCATGCTTGATTTTGTTAAAATGTCAGTTATGTTACATGTTTGTCTTTTTCTTGCTTTGTGATTTGTATTACAAATAAATGTAGGTTTACTAGGCTGCCATGGTTTTGAATATTATGATATATGTAGCCCATGGAGTAAAGACTTAGTGGTGTGATAGACACTTTTTGGGGGGTGTGGGGCAATACTTTTTTTACCTGTATTTAATAGTTTATTTGGCAGTTTACTGTATCATGGAGAAATCCTTCCTCTAGGTTATTGCTGTTTGTTAATTGCTGCTTTCTTATGATTTAAATCTTAGATTGCCCTGTTAGACTCCCCCACAGCTTTAAGTATGGAGGAAAAACTTCAGCAGAATGAAGCAAGAGTAAGTGATACCTTGATTTCATGTTATTTTAAAATCATAACGTTCATTATTAAATGCATGCTTTTTATTTCTTGCTGTTTGAAACATTTTATTTTTTTATTATATTTAACATTCTCCTGCCCCCATGCTGTGATATTTTTTACAGAAGCACAATATTTGATTCTCTATGTATTTTATCACATTCTCTGTCTTAATAAATGGTGTTTCTCTGGCACATAATCGTTAGGTGCAAGTGAAATTCACATGTAGATGAAACAGGCCGCTCGGGCCTTTAGAGTAGATAGACCGAGGGAGGCCATGTTCAACATTCAAGAAACAGCAGTGATCTTTATAGCTTAACCATACTTAAACCATGACCACCCTTTAGTTTTCTGTCATAACTTTTACTTCATTTCCAGTGGGAGGTGGAGCATTTGGGGAATCTTGAAATGCTCCAGGTAGATGCTTAGTTTCTCTTGTAAGCCAGGTGGGATTTGAGGCAGGGAGAGAGAGTGGCTCTAGGGATATTGTGGGCTGAAGCCAGCATTTGTGTGCTGGGGCTTTTTGAAAACCAGTTTCATGACTGATTTGGTTCTATCCTATTTTTGTTTTGAAAAAAAAGTAACCCTCTATGAAAAGAGAAATAGTTGTTAAGAACATTTTTGGAGTAGATTTTGTTCACTGTGCTGAATGGTTAAAACAGGCTGAGAAAGAATTGGATTCAGTTGGTGAAGCCCTTTCAAGAATATACAATATTGAAGATATAGATTGGGGTGTAGTTAGGAACTTGTTGACACTTCCCTGGATAATTATGCTAATTAATTGGCTGGTAATAGCATTAGTAAAATCATTAGTTTCTTAATCCTTATTTTTCTCATGAAATTTTGTATTTAGTACCTCAAATTCTAATTTTGAGTGCTTTGAAATGTCTGGAGATAGTCTTAAATTATTTCTTAATAGTAGTTTTCAGGAATACCTGGCAAGTTAATAGAAACCAATAAACATTTTAATTTGAATGCATTATACATGCTGTGACTGCCTATCTTGTTCAGAACATTTTCTAAATTTTCATCTGTTTTTTGGCTGACCTTTTAAAATTGGTTGCCATCTGCTTGGCTATAAATCTTATTGCCTGGTCATATTGTTAGAGGTGGTGTCAACATGTTTGCATTTTTTCTTAATTTTGTAAATGAAGATTATTTGCTTTAAATTCAATAGTAAAATAAACCCAAAGCATACTTACAATTTGTTTAAAGGTAGAATTATTTGAATGAAGTGGAAAAGGATTGATTGGCTTCTGTTTCTTTAGGGAAAACATATCTGTTGGTGAAATGCAGAAGCATTTATTTTTGAACGCTTTGTGCTTCTCAGATAAATTGCCATTGAGAAACTGTTAACCGATGACTATAAATTAGTAAATTAGTAAATTCAAAACACCTGTCTTTTCTCTTCTGTAGGGGGAGAAGGTACGGTATAAGAATATTCCTTCTCTGAAAGCTTTTCCAAAATGAGAGCCCTGAGAGCCATGTGACTTTTATTGCTGTCTTTAGAGTTTGCGGGGTTGGCACCACTTGAATGATGAGGGATTGGAGTGTATGACTGGTTCCAGAGAGATCAGGACAATCTTATCAAACCATAAAAAACAGACAAGAAATAAAGTTGGAGAGGCTCAGTACTGTTTTGTTTTTTACCAAGAGTATGATAGATTTTGACATTACTAGTAAAAAAGAGACATTATTTGAAGTTCTAAGTCTTACAGCCCTATTGTAAGTAAATTGAGAAGTAAAATGAAAGACCAATTCAATATAGGTGGGTGAGATAGGTTTTGGTTTTCCTCTTGGATAAACCATCAGTCCAGTTCTTCCATTTCTTATCAGTAGCAAATACTTTCTTTTGTGATGGTTGCAGACACGATTGCCCTTTCCAGTTACTTTACTTAATATTAAGTGTGTAGAAGGGAGCTTCCTCTTAGTGCGATAGTCCAAGCACATGTATTCCATGCATTCATTTTGTTCAGGTTAAATAAGATAACTTATGAGAGGGAAGACCAGTAGGTGTAAATGGGATGATGTCTGCCGTTGGGAGTGGGGAGGTGGCAGGAGTGCTAAAGTAAAGATAGGAAAAGGCTTTGAAAGCATGGGGTCCCCCTCCTCTGCCTCTCGGAAGTCACCCTTTTAGCCTTAGGTATACTCTTTTTCATAGGACAGATTTTTTTTTCTACCTCTTAATCAAATGTCACTTTTTGCTTCTTAATGAATTACTCACTAGGATCATTTAAAAAGTTTTATGGAACTAGTAGAATATTATCAATAACTTTGAAAAGCAACTTACAACTGTGCTGTGTTCAACAGTTGGGGACATTATCTTCCCTAAGTTACAGCAGACTGGAGAGAAGCTGATTTTTATCAAAAGATTTTGCTTTTACTAAGAGTAAATTTAAAAGCACACTCCTTTTTTTAAAGCTAGAATGAAATTTACAAACCTTATTAATAGCTCTAAAAGCAGGTAATCTCCTAAAACTACAGCACCCAGATGATTTAATCTCCACATCTAATGAGAAAGAAAAGTTAATCACAATTTCTTAGGACCTAAAGTATAATCAGGAAAAATTAACCCATTTAGCAAGAGATTGTCATCCTTGAACTTGTAATTTTTCTTACTGTTCCAAGGAAGGAGCTTTTATTTAAGTACACCATGAAAAAGACTGTTGTAAAACTCTAGGAAACTTGACAATTTTTTTTAATGTTCTTTCTTTTGCCATAATATAGGTTGTAGGATGAGATCAGCTTGTTTGATTTATATTAGGTGATGATTCTTTTGAGAATAGAAATTACTATCTAATTAAAAATATGTATATAGTATATCCTTCCATAAAGCTATGAGAGTATGGAAACTTTCTAGAAGAAAAATTAGAATAATTTTTTTTTTTAATGGAGCAACCACTTATGTATATTTTTCCTTTTAGGTTCAAGAATTGACCAAGGAATGGACAAATAAGTGGAATGAAACCCAAAATATTTTGAAAGTAAGAACTTTAAGAAGGTGTCTTAATTTTAGTATGCTGGCTTAAATAGGTAAAACTTTTTCTTTCTCCCTTAAATATGGCTGTGTGCTTTGCTTAAGGTAAGATCAGTGGAACCAATGACTGACTTTTGCGGGGTTGGGGTTCTGGTTTGATTTTGAAGAAATGGAAAAGGGAGCTATCGTATGTTAAAGCTGTGTGTTTTAACATGTAGAGATGATGTTGATACCTAAGGTGTTTGGTTTCACTTGTTGGAGTTTTTCCATTTTTGTCAGCACGTATTAAACTCCATTTAATATTCAAGGGCATCTACTTTACTTTTCTTCTTTTGTTAAACCCAGTATAAAAGCAGTGATGTTAAATTAAAAAAAAAACAAAACACTTCCTATGGTAGAATTGTGGTGTATGTGTGCATAACATGGCTAGATTTCAGAAATTGCTAAACTAGTAATTTTTTATTGGACTTTTTTTCTGTATGTCTCAAGGGCTAGACAGAGATGGTCTGCATTTGTCAGGACTCTTTGTGAAAGGACATCAGTAATGGCTTCCATTTGTCATACCCTGTGCTTCAGATTACATGTTTCTTTAAGTTCCCTTTTTTTGCTGAGTTGGTAGAAAACCTGTGTGTGATGTCTGTTGAGGTTCAGAATTAAATTTTTTGCTTTGATGGAGTCTGTCTGACTTTATGCATGAGAGACTGTGATCCACAGGCTATTGAATTCTAGGTTTGTTTTTGAGGTCTGTTGAGGTAGAACTTTCTCAAAGGATTAAAATGCCCCTCTAATACTGACAAGGCTGCATAGATGAGGTTTAGCTACATGTCTTGGCAGAACCTTAACTTGGATCCCCTTTCCATGAAAATAGGGCACCCAATTACCATTTTGTGGGGGAAAACTGTAGGCTTGGCTAAGCCGTTTAATTCTACATCTAATAACTGTCTTGGAAAGTGGGGTCAGCATTATGTGAAGTTTTTCTTGTACCAGTTTTGCAGCTCAGTCCACTCTGGGGGTTAAAAAGACTTTCTCATAAATCAGAGTTTGTGTTGCATTCTCAATGGTGGTAGGTTCTGATGGTCTTAGACACATTTTTTCCAGTTACTAAAAATATAGTAAGGGAGAACTTCTGCCTTCAGGCTTTCTTTTTTCTCCTCCTGATTATGATGATAATAATGTATTACTTTGAGGTATTTCTTCACAGTTTCCTTTGCTGAGAGATTTTTGCATAGGAAACTGAAGAAGGACCTGACTCACATTTCAGAATAGTCAGGTGTGGAATAAGTACCACCAAAGCTGTGAATATTTCCCTTTTCATTTCAGTTGCACTAACTCTGAGAAGCAGTGCTGCAGCCCTAGGCTTATGAAGCCAAGTTGTTTGGCCTTTCACGCACAATGTACACTTTCCTCAGTAAATCTGCCAAAGAGGGAGGGCTTAAATCTGCTCCATTTAAGGAAAAGAGAAATCAAGTAGCTATTTGAAAAGTCGTTAGTGTACACAGTGCCTGTTAGCAGAGGAGGCAATGCAGCAGTGAATTGAAGGATTTCAGCCTGATCTCTTCTGCTGCCCGCTCTCCTTGTCACTGTAGTGGTGCTTTTGTAATATTCCCTGCAAAGGTATCTACACGAAGCACCACCGTGGTGAACCCCTGAACTTTTGCTTTTTTTCATAAGGAGATTTTGGGCCCTGATGCTGAAATCTTTTTCTAATTCCAGTTGTTTTTCATAAATTGTATTATTTTTATTTTTTATAACTTTTCAGATGAGAAGAATAGAAATGTGATATGTGCTAGGTGTTAAAGGTTATGAGAAAGGCTAATGACATTTCAAATTATTCCCTTCTTTTGACCATGCAAGCCCATTTTAGATTTCTCTGCTGGTGTTTGTGCTTTAAATCTGTAGTTCTTTCCTGCTTACATTTGATAAGGGCTGTCTTCATCTCTTACTGGAAGACAATGCCTGAGTGCTGAGGTGAAGAAGAGGGCTACCCAAATGTTTTTGAAAACATTAATTGGAAACTGATGAGGAAAGAGGATGTTACTTGATGAGTTCGTATCTATGTGGTTTGTGTAATCCTCTGCTATATTTCTGCCATCTGACTGTTCCTTTAGCCAGCTATTGTCCCGGTAATGTTGCATAGAACCCACTCCAACCCACTGGCTTAAAAAAATATTTATTTTATCTCGTGCTTGTGCAGATTGGTTGGGGGTTGGCTGGTCAAGTAGGTTTGGCTGGGCTTGGATCCAGGCTGTGGGTGGGTTCCAGGTTTGCTCCACATGTCTCTCGTCCTCTGACCAGCTGGTTGTCAGGGTGTGCTCTTTTCCTAGTCTTGGCCAAGGTACAAGCAGGCGGCCTTGTCATGCAAGCACATTTCAAGCTTCTACTTATCTCATGTCTGCTAGCGTCCCACTGACCAAAGCAAGTCACTCGACTGAACTGAAACTCAAGAGGGTACGTTTCACTCATAATAAGGCCATAGCAGGGGTGTGATTGTATAATCCTACTTTGAGATCAGCGGTTTCCTCTAAACATCTCTATGTTAAAATAGGAATCTTTACATTCTGGGAACTTGTTCTTCTACTGAATTTGCCCATTTTGTAGAGACAGGCCCAATGAAGCAGTATGTTTCTACATTTATCTTCTTTATCAGGACCCGGTTGTTTACTCTGCCCGTTTGTTAATCATCATCCTTTCTAAGACTGAAATTCTAAACATCCAAGGAGAGACCTTTGGGGAAAAGACCGAGAGGAAAACATCCAGGGGGATTGAAGGGAGATAAAAGGACCTGTTGGGTGTTTTCGGCACAGTGAGGACCTGCCTTGGTTTTTCTTTCCCAACTTTATTGACAGGTAGTTTCAGAGAAAACTCATAGATGTTTTTTGAAGAGACAATTAAAAAACTATTATAAGCCATCTTCTCAGTCATCAGAGTCATGTTCTTTCTCATTGTTAAGCTGTCTGTGATGTATGCATGTATTTCCTATTTCAGTTACAAGACTTAAGATTAAGTTGATAAGCGTATATCATGAGCTGTTGCTTCAGGAATATATGGGATAGGAGTCTCAAATTCATGTGTCTCATGCAGGGATAGGAGTCTCAAATTCATGTGTAAGGCCAAGGTCCCTTAAAGTCAGAGTCACTCTTGAAAAAATCCCTTAATTTCCCAAGAAATGACCAGATCATGAGCTCTTAGATGCTCAAAAGTCAAAGAGTAACTTTATTCCCTTCTTTTAAATCTGATCTATGGCTTTCCTTGCTCTGCATGAGTGAAATCCAAGATCATGTTGAATTGGGGTGGAGAGGGCGAAAGGCTGCTGCTGGGTCTAAAGGCACCGGCTGTTCTCAGCTAAGCTGGTAGCTCTGTGGTGATAAGGGTGGAACCTAGGGTTTTTTTGGTCTTTAGAACTTGGAACTTAGGCTTTGGTTCCATATCTGATTCACTAGGAAGTGACACTTGTCCACAGCTGTCACATACACAAGTTCCCAGCTTGGAAATCAGGGTGGATGGCAACCCTTTTCTTATATTCAAGTTAACAGGCTAAGAGATAATAAAGTGCTTGGAGTTATTTTGAAAGTACCTAATGACAATGGAAACTGTGCTTATTTTAAAGAGGCAATTCTTAGGCAGTTAAGTAATGAGAGTTTTATTATCGTTTGCAATGTACTCTGTGTATCCATTCTCTTACCTCTTAATCTACCTTCTTCATTTTCATTAATCTTCATTTTCTAGAAATTCAAGTCCAAACTCTCTTGCCTGGCCCCCACTGATTTTCTTCTGATTTTCTTCTCTGTTTCACATGTCCTATCACAGTTTTCTCTGCCCCAGCACCCCCAGCACCCCCACCATGCCCTGCCCTGCCATATGTCTTGCTGGTCCCTGTACAGACCTGGGCGTTGGGTGTTTTGGTGTCTCTAGTCCTTTGTCTGTGTTGCTCTATCATTCGAGATACTTCCCCTTTCTATGCCTGTCAGAACCTACTTCGAAACTCTGATCATTCCTCTCTCCCACCTCCCAGGTAGAATGATATTGTTTTTCTCTGGCTTTTATAGCATTCGATTTTATTTCTGCCACAGTATCCATTATCATCTGAGTTTGGTGGTCTTGGGGTCTCCCTCTAATCAGAAGGAGGATCTGGGCAAGGACTGGCTCTATCACTCTGTGTACCAACTCTTAGGATACTGTTTCTCACCGAGAAGGCATGCAGTGAAAGTTTACTGGATTAAAATAGTATCAGGAAACCAAAACAAAAACCTTGTATTAATTTGCTAGGGCTGTCATAGTGATATATTACAGACTGGGTGGTTTAAATAGCAGAAATCAAAATCAAGGTGTCTGCAAGTTTGGTGTCTCTTGAGGCCTCTCTCCTTGGCTTGTGGACGGCCACCTTCTCTTTCCTCACATGACCTTTTCTCTGTGTGCCTGCACCTCTGGTTGCCTTTTGTGTGTCCTAATCTCCTCTTCTTAGAAGGGCACCAATCAGATTGGATTAGGGCTTACTCTAACGGCTTCATTTTAACTTTTAATTATCTCTTTAAAGACCCTATCTCCACAGACAGTCCCATTCTGAGGTCCTGGGATTAGGGCTTCAACATATAAATTTTAAGGGGATGCATTTCAGCCCATATCAACTTTGAACCATAGAAATTTGATAACCTAGTAGGGAAAGTAGAACGGAGTGTCATGTAGACGGCAGTGTTGCCCTAGCAGTGTTCCCGCCTGAACCTTCCACCTTACTTCTCTCATTCCTATTTGGAAGGCTTATATATCACTGTGATTTTTACTCTTGGAAGGAATGTGGCTGAATTTCTTTTGATTGTGGTCTACTCATTCATTCTGCTCATTCATTTGGGTCAGTTAGATCTTTGCTGTTCAACGTGTGACTCCTGGACCAGAAGCATCAGCATCCTCTGTGAGCTGGTTAGAAATGCAGAATCTCGGGCCCCACTGCAGACTTCCTATGTCAGAATCTGCGTTTTAATAAGATTCCCAGGTGATGTGTCTGCACCTTAAAGTTCGAGTGCTGAGTTAGAAAAGCTGAGGAAAGGTGGAGCAGCCTTGGGCTTCTGTCCCTTCTCTTCTTCCTCCCTCTCTGCCCTATATTGCTGGTCCCTGCTCTTTTCTGGGCTTTTTGAGACTCACTGTAGGAGATTGGTGAGAAACCAGACCCTGCCCCCTCTGGCCTTGTGCGGCATCCACATGGCCCAATCCGGTGTTCTGCCAGGTGACATAGCCCTGGCCTCTGAAAACACCTCTTTGTCCTTTTATTTCCTCTACCTACGGATGACCCTAGTTTCCTGCTGTCATCCATTTGTGGGTGGCCTCACCCTGATGGCTTCCCAGCTCATCCTTCAGCTAAGTAACCAGTTCCCTGTATTAAAGCTCCTGGGATTTAAACACTGAAGTCATTTCTGTTTTGTGGTCTGATACATAGTCCACATCTTGGTTTCTTGTTTACTGCTAGCTCCTCAGAATCTGTTGACATCTCCTTCCCTTTTTTGGTTTGTCTTTCTAGTCTCTTAGAATGCTGTCCCAGTGTGTTTTAAATCCTGGTTGAATTTGCCTTAAACTGCCATTATTACTCTCTTGGGACTTGGAACTTACTGTGATAAATCCAGTTTCTCCCAGCCCCGGATCAGTGCATTCCTGAGGCCTTACTGTTGGTTCCTCTTTTGCATAGCTTCAGTATGGCACTGACTCCTTAGTGTTTGAAATGGTTTATAAAGTGACTACTTAGTACCCCACTCGTGTACATCTCGGCCTGGCTTTTTGTAAATTCCATGTGTTTTATTGCCGATGAATTTTTTCAAGTGACGAAGAATCCTCAAATTCTTTGTCCATCCCTCTTTTGCTCTCCCCACCCCACCCTTTATGCACCTTTTTGGTTTGTCTGCTCTGTACGCATTTTGGTTTCTCTGTTCTAGCGTTTTATAAACAATGAAAAAAATGCTCAAAGATATGTTATCTGACTTCCAAATAACTTCTTAAGCTCTGTGCTTCAAAATAAATCATAGACAGTTTGGACTGCAGCATCAAGCTCTCAAGTGTCTGACAGATGGTGCGACAGAAGGGAGAGCTGACTCTATGCAGTGTCAGTCCAGAGCCGAACTGCAAAGTGATGCTTGCAGCCATATTTGAATCCCTCTAGCATTGGTTATTCTTCTCATTTTTTAAATATATAGGGTCTCTTCCTTCCTGAAAATATGTCTTTTGATTACTCCAGTGCCTTACTTGGTTTTGTGTTTTCATTGCTCTGCACAGGACATCTGACTGTGACTTGGCACGGGGGTGGGAGGGAGGAAGCAGGTTGCTCTGCTCATGTGTAGAGGCTGGACCTGGAGAGGCTTGTCCTTGAAATCAGTGAGCTGTTTGTACAAGTTGAATTAAAGTTGTTTTCTTCAAACATTAATTCTATGGATTTTTTCTTACATAACAGTAAGTAATGTTTGTTGAATTGAATTTGGAGAATGGAGCATATTTGAATCTATGTGATGATGGGATCCTAATGCAAATAACTTAAGTATAAACTGTGCTGGTGTCTTAATATTCCATCTCTGGGGAATAGAAGAGGCAGGCTACGATAAGCCCATGGAAGGAGTGGATAACACATTGATGGAAGAAATTTTTTTACTCTTTCAGAATGTTTTGACTAGTAAGTATTATAGTAAAATGAAATTGGTATCCTTTACTGGCTTAATATTTTCTGGGTTTAAGTTTCACGGAGAGTCATACTTTAAACTAACATTTTTTTTTTATATATAATAGAATCAGTCAGCTGAACTTTTGTCTCTAGAAAATTCTGGCAACCTATAAAAGATTTTTTTTCCTGCTGTCTACAGTTCTACATTTTGAGTAGAAGATGCATATTGGGGAGTGTGATTGAATTGGAAGCAGTATTACTAACAGGCTGTTGCATAATAGGCTTGTGACAGACTAGGTTTTTGGTCCTCTGGATTCTTGCTATCTGGCGCTCTGAATCCTCTGGTTTCTAGATAACCTACAAAGAAAGCATTAGAGAGACAAGAGTTTTTGTGTCTCCTTTAGAATTAGTTAATCTTGTCCTCTTCTTGGTACAAAAATTGAACCTGTGAGTGGCTCTAGGATAGAATTTTATTTTTGAGCATGAGTTTTGCCCAGATTTTAGATTAGAGAGGAGACGTCTCTTTGAACCATGAGTCACTTTCTTTATCAGCAATGGTTTGGGCATTTGATGGTTCAAAATTCTGACCTCAGACAATAACAGTGCTGTTTATCATTTAGTTATAGCTGTCTTAAAAATACAAAGTGTTGTCTTTAGAGCTCATTTGGCTACATGAAGATAATGCATTGGATTTTCAAGTGTTCATCCAAGCAGAGGTTGGCTCCAGTGGGAATTTTAGAAGTCATTGCCCTTTCTTCTTTGGTTTTCATTATAAAAAGAGAGGCAGTCCAACTCAGCACCTGCAGTCCATGTGTAGATCATGGATCTCAGCGACTGCCTTGTGATTTGCATTCTTACAACTTTTAAAAACTTCATTTTCAAACTTTTAGAAGCTTTTTAGCAAAGAAGGGATAAAAGATGATGAACATCCTTTTTGGCATGCTGATATTCCGATAACCTAGGAATACTGCCTATGTTGATAAAGAAATTCCTGCATTAATGTGAGTTTGAAAATATTCTGTCATTGCTTTCCCAGCTTGCCTTGTTTTATCTGTTATGCACCCATCCACCCCCTAAACAAACCCCCACATGTCTACACACTCACTCACCCATTCACCTATTCACCCATCCCTCCCTACTTCCATCCCTCTCTCCTCTCATTCATCAAACACATGTTCATTTAGAGATTGAGAGCATCTTGTGTGTTAGAAATAGCTCTAGGCTATACCCAGTAGGCAAAGCAAAAATCCTTGCCCTCATGGAGATCATATCCTGGTGCTAGAAGACTTTTCCCCACAATTGGGCATTCTTTTGTAAAGCTCCCATAATCTAGTTTTTTTTTTCATCTCTCCCATTTCCTTCTTAATATATATTATCCTTCATGTAGCATTGTGACTATCTGTGTGTTCATCATTCTTTATATTAGATTATAAAATCCTCGAAGGCAGAGAACACTTTTCACTCATCTTTGTATCTGTCATAAATTCTAGTGCCTTGTATAATAGTTCTTAATAAATAGGAAGTATTCAATGAATAATTGTTGACCTTAACTGTGTTCTCCCATTTCTGAGAGGTTTCAGGACAAATTTTGCTGTCTAGCAATCTACCCTAAAACCCAGCAGCTTAAACAAACATATTTTCCATGATTTTGGGACCAAGGTGGCTCATTGGGTTTCTGCTGCCCTCACTCATGCCTTGGAGTTAGATGGTCCAGCATGGCCTTACTCACATGGCCAGGGATTGACTCGTCAGCTGGGGATGATTTGGCCCCAAGTCTCTCATCCTCTGGCTCCTTTATATGGTGGTTTCAGGGTTGTAGGAAGAGCGAGAGGGGTAAGTTCCAATATACAAGCAATTTTCAAGCTTTCACTTGCCCCTCACTTGCTAATGTCACATTGGTCAAAGCTAGTCATATAGCTCAGGGGTTAGTTGTGAGGGAACCACACAAAGGCATGGGTCCAGGGAGAGCAAAGATTCTTTCCATTTTTGAGGGGAAAAAAAAAAAATGCCACCACAGTGATTTCCAACTGTGTGTGTTTCTGTCTTTCTATAGAAGAGAGATCTGAAAGGAGAAAGGATTTGGAATGGGAGGGCAGTCATCGTAAGGATGACTTGGGAGAACATCATGTGAAACTATTTGTCTCCTTGCTTTAATCTGCAGACTAATGTGGATGCATTCGTATCTTTTTGACCAGAAGTCACCGTCAGTGCCGCCAATGTGTAAGACAAAGCCTTTAACCTTTTTTTTAATTCATTCACACATACTACCTCATTGGCTCTTTCTTGATCTGAAACAAGAAAAAAAGAAGATGTTACTGTACTTTATATAGTATGCAGTTGTTAATTTGTCAATGTCTCATTAAAGTTAGACTCTGGCTGTTAATTTGCATCAAACTGTGTGTTCTCCCTTTTCTAAAGTTCTGCTCCTGCAGCTGTTTTTTTTTTTTTAAGATAAAAGGCAGAGTCATAAAGTTCATTGTTCTCCGATACTGGGACTTAATAATTAATAGGTGAGATGACTGTCTGCTCTCCAGCATTGGGGGTTGACTGAAGAACTTGGCAGGGTCAGAGGCTAAGCAAACGATTCATAGAACCAGCTCTAATGTTGTTAATAATGCCAAGCCTACTGTATTTTTCATGGTAGTTTTCATCTTGAAGCAACTGCCCATAAATAAAGATATTGCAAGTACATGTTGGTTCTTCCTTTTGAATAATGTTTCTGGAGTAAAAAGCTCAGAAATAAGTCAGATGCACCCTGTTAAATGTTGGTACCATGCAATAAATTATTTCAAATACATATGGGATTTTTCTTCTGATCTTTTGCAGTGAGGCATGTGTGCTGATGGGCTCTTACTGCATATTTATTGTCATAGTCAGGGAGGAAAAGATGCCTGGTTATATGGAAGTAAACTTTATGTACACCTGAATCACTGGTGTGCTGAACTGTAGGAACTTGGGTTAGTTGGCCGGGAAGCTTAGAAAGCAACCATTTCATGGTACAGTCAGTTTCTTGTTTGTGTCACTCAGGAAAACACACTTCAATCACCGTGGAGGAGTTCTAAGAGTTGTGAGTTTGGAGAGGAGCAGGTGGTGGCGGAGTGAGCTTGGGAGTGAGGAGATGGTTCTCGGCCTGTCTAACCTATGATTTATATCTGTGCGTCAGTCTGACCTTGGTCACACTGGTCTTTCTGTTTCTCAGAAGCTCACAGTGAGATGCAGACAACAATAATAGTACCTGTCATGTTAGGTAAGAAATAAGCATGGTTAAAATGTTTAGAACTGTGTCTAGTACACAGTCAGGTTATAAGCATTATAGTAATGTTATTTTAAAAAGTGTTTTATTGAGGTATAACTGACATATAATAACATTGTATTAGTATCAGGTGTAAAACCTAGTGATTCAATATTCGTATACATTGGGAAATGATAACCACAGTAAGTCTAGTTAATATTCATCACTATACATAGTTACAAAATTTTTTTTCTTGTGATGAGAACTTTTAATATCTCCTCTCTTAGCAACTTTTAAGTATCCAGTACAGCATTATTAGCGTTAGTCACCATGCTGTACGTGACTTATTTTATGACTGGAATTTTGCACCTGTTGACCACCTTCACCCATTTCACCCCTCTCCTCTGGCCACTACCAGTCTGTTTTCTAATTCTATGAGCTCAGTGGTGTTTTGTTTGTCTTCTTTCTTTCTTTCTTTTTTTTTTTTTTAGCTTCCACATCATATAAGTGGTCATTTTTCTTATTTGTGGTGTTTTCTCTGAATTCATCCTCTTTACATGTAAAACTGGGTTGCCAGTTATATGTGTCTTCTCAGTTGGGCAGAAAAAAACAAATTATGTATATGGAAACTCTTAAAAGTAAAGTTTTATGCAACTATAACATGGCATTATTTCTAAGACATTTTATCATCTAGCATTTTATGTTTGTTAATAAAACAAACAAACAAACAAACAAACAAACCAGAAAATCCAATTCCAAACTGGTTTATGTAGTAAAGGGATGTATTAGCTCAAAGAAGAGTAATGGTTGTGGAGGTCGGGTGGGATTTAGGCATGGTTTGATCAGGGCACTGGTTTTGGTTCTCTAGGATGGTCCTGATTTTACCTTTTTATTTTATTGACTTCATCTTCAGGCATTCTGCTCTCAGAAAGGCAAAGTGAGAGCAAAAAACAACTTTTACCTTCTAAGTTCTTCTAACTGGGCTAATAATCAAATTAACATGAGACAGATTAATAGGAGAAAAGGTCCAAAGTTTATTTTATGGGTGTATATTTGGGGGTGCCATAAAATATGAGACCCAAGGAAGCACTGGGCAGTTGAGGTTTATATGCCATTTGGAGCTAAGGAGAAGGGGGAGGTTTGGGTTATGGTTTGGGACTTCAAAGGACAGGAAGATAATTCACATGGAGACAGAAAAGCAAATGTTTGGTAAATGTTTGCTGGGCCATCTTAACAATGGGACATAGAGAGGACTTGCAACAGATGGGCTTTGATAGTTTATCACACACCAGTTTATATTAAACTATAGTTATCTGCGATGATATCCCCCTTCTTGGAGCAGGTCCTCTATCTAAATTCCTTTAGGCAGGTAAAGGAGATAGGGTCAAAGGTTTTCTCTGAGTCTTCTGGTCCTTAATAACCAGCTTAAAATTAGTATTCCAAAAGATGTATTTTGGGGTAGCAAACTCAGCTTCCCTTCACCATCTCAATTCAGAGTCTGTGTTTCAGAATTCCCAGCACAATTCTTGGATTCGCACTGATTGGTGCACTTTTGAACTAATCCCTGGGACCCTATGCTGATTAGTTTAGGCCCTGGCTATTTAAACCAGCGGTCCCCAACCTTTGTGGTACCAAGGTCCCCAACCTTTGTGGTACCAAGGACCCGTACTCCTATGAGAATCTAACGCCTGATGATCTGAGGTGGAGCTGAGGCAGTGATGCTAGCACTGGGGAGTGGCTGCAAATACAGAAGAAGCTTTGCTCCTTGGACTGCTGCTCACCTCCTGCTGTGTGGTCAGGTTCCTAACATGTCAAGGGACCCTTACCCATTTGCGACCTGGGAGTTGGGGACCACTGATCTAAACCAATCGCTTTGATAAAGGAATGGATTATCTTAATTGGTTGAGATGAAGCAGAACCCACCTTTTGAGCTGGGGTGAGGCCTATTTGCTACAGCTGCTACGTATGCACTGTGGGGTTGGGTGGGGGTGGAGGTGGGGAGTGAGAGTGTGGAAGTGAATCTTGGTGATGCCATCCACATTTTCCACCGCAGATGTAGAACCTGGTCACTTACTGTAGTATAAGATATATTCAAGGCAGACATGAGTTACAAATTAATTGAAGCATTCTTATATTTAAGAGAAAATATTTTTGAATATTTCCTTTATGACTCAGAAGTCCTATATTCCACCGAGAAGTTCTGTGAAAGGGCCAGCTGAATATCTGTATTATGGTGTGAACATTCCATACAGGAGAAATTGTTTTCTGGTGTTAGATTTGGAAGATGGCACACAGTGAATTCCATGTATGTAAATGAATTGTAAATGCATTTTTCTTTTCTCCTTTAAATTGATTATGTGATTTAAAATGCTCTCTAAATGTGGCTGTGTTCTCTTCTCCAGCTTTTTATATGTAGTTTCGAACTTGGCTTAATTTCCAGTTGACCCCTTTAGCTTGGTGTTTCCCAGCCCAGACTACCTAGCAACAGTTACTATGAGCGAGTTGGCGTTGCCCTCCATTTGTAACACAACAGCAGGTTTTAAAGTATTTTTCCTTAGCATTCTGGTTGATTTTGCCTTTGCATTATTCAAGGATGACAGTAGTTTTTCTTAACTCCAGGCACCAGGCTCCAAGTCTCAGCAAAAGTGATAGTTTTAAGAAGTATGCATTTGTAAGATAGTGTGATTAGCAAGTAGCATCTACTAAAAAAGAACTATGGACCTAGGTTACATGTGGATATTTATTATCAGCATATTCTGATACTTGCAAGGGGGGAGATGGCTATAAATTTCTAACATCTTACCTAACACTTTAGTGCCAGCTTTGCCTGCTAAAAACAGCTTTCCTGAGCAAGTTGTCTATGTCTCAGAGATGAGAGGACTTAGTTCCAAATAGCTGTGATTTTTTTTCTCCTTGAAAGAATCTAACAACACAGATATCACCGAAGATGGTCATTTTTCTCTAGATCCAATACCCTATATAATAATGTATTATATTTCAGCCTGTCTTGTCCTTGCCTAAAGTAAAAACTATACTGGCATTTCCAGCAGATTGAACTGAAATCAAGCAACAGAACTTGCTGTGACACTTCTGTAAGATGCTAAGTCCAGTTTCTCATCCAAAACAATTTAAATACCAGTTATTCTGCATGTCATAGAAGTTTATTTTCTATACAGAAGTAGTTTCCACTTGGAATCATTTGAGGACCTTTAAAAAAGATCATTTTCTGGGTTCTTCAGACCCATGGAAGGAGAATTAGTGTAATGGTACCCTACAATCTTTAATTTTAAGCAAGTACCCTGGGACTCACAAGAGTTGGGACCCACAGACCTAGAGCATGAAAGATCATTCCTTAAAACATATCTTGACATGTCTATTGCATGTGTGTATGCTCCTAGAAAAAAAGGATGTACATAACTTCTTGCAATGTTTTGTAGTCCCCAAATTGTACATTCATACAAGCATTTGGAGACATTGGGTAATGCCATTTGAAAAGAAATTTCAGCTGAATAGAATATTTTTGTTGTTGTTAAATAGAGTGCTTTGGTCATAGGACCTTTTAAAAAACAATTTGATTTTTTAACAACTGAAGTTCTATATACACAAAGTATGCAAGTCTGATGTGTGCAGCTCAGTGAACATATATAAAAAAGTGCAAATCTGAAGTGTACAGCTCATATATTTTTACCTGTGTATATACACCATGTATCCCATACCCAGATCAAGATATGGAACATTTCCTGCTCCCTAGATGTTGCCTCTTGTACCTCCCCAGGTACTTCCTGTCCTCCTCTCCCAGAGATAACCAGGGCTATGATATTTATTTCATAGATGAGTTTTGCCTTTTCTTGAGCTTCAAATGGAATCATGCAGTGTGTTCTATTTTTGTTTCTGGCTTCAGATTCACCTATGCTATGTTTAGCAGTAGTTTTTTCTTTGTTATGTGAATATACCACACTTTTTATCCGTTCTACTGTTGGTTGTTTTTATTTGGGTTATTATGAATAATGCTTCTTTGCTTCTGTGAACATTCTTGAACCTGTTTTGTTGGGAGTATGCATTCACAGGACCCCTTTTTCTGGTGCTCATCCTGGTGAGAGTGTGACCCTGACTTGCTTTTCTCCTGCGTACGTCTGCTAGCCTTTATGACTGTGGTATCCCAGATCCAAACATCTTCCGCTCCCTGCCCAGCCGGGTCTCAGTGTGAGCTGGGCTGGGGAGCAAGGTGAGACCCCCTGTCCCAAGAGACCAGGTCCAGATCTAGTGGGATCAAAACCGCCCTTCTAAAAACAGCAGGTGTTTGCCTTCAGTCTGTGTGGGTAGCTCATATAATTTTTTTTTTCTATTTCTGGTGGATCTAGTCTAATTGGGTGATTAACTCAAATTAATTCTGATTTCTGTAGATCTTTAGAATGACAATTTCAGTGATTTTCAGTAAGTTTAACATACTCTTTATATATACTTTTTTTCTGTAAGTGTTCTTTTTCACGGCTAGGTATTTAATAATTTGTCTCCTATAAAGCTGTTATGGTCTGTCTGGTTTTCCTCTGCTAGACTCTGAGGTCCAGAGACATGTTTTAATTGCTTTTGGATCCCTCCCAACCTCCAACCAGTGTCTTGCATCCCGCAATCAATAATGATAATATGAATAGAGATAATAATGGATAATATTTATTGCACTCTCACTATGTGCCAGCATTGTTCTAAGTCAGCATTGTTTGATAGAAGTGTAATGCAAGCCATGTGTGAGATTCAAACTTTTCTAGTAGCCACATTAAAAAACTAAAAAGAAATAGCTGAAATTAATTTTAACAGTATATTTTATTTATTCCATTATATTAAAATATTACCATTTTACTACATAATCAATATAAAATGGATTATTCCTTAATGAACCTTTGACATGGCATGAATTTTACATTTGCAATGTATCTCAGTATCTTAACTCAGATGCTCAGTTTGCACCAGGTACACTTGATCTGTATTTTGATTTTATAAAATTTACAGTTGAAAAGTAAATTCTCATACTAGCTATTTTTTTCCAAATATATTATAAAATTTTCCTCTAACCTAATTGAGTGTAGTTTAAAAATTTGAACCAATAAAATTAAAAGCTCAGTTTTCCCACTGCATTAGCCACATTTCAAGTATTAAATAGCCAGCACAGATTTAAGTGTTATGTGTATTAATTTGTTACGTTCAGCAGCCTTGGGGAGTATATTACTTTTTTCATTTTACAAACAAGGAAACTGAGGCCCCGAGGGCACACAGGTAAGGAAAGAAGAGGTGAGGTCAGGATTTAAGCCTTGTCTTGAGGTCTGGACTGGTGACCCCACTATACTGTCTAGTTCTTAATCGTTTGAAACTGACCTCACTTTTTTTCATGTTCAGATGCCTTGGGTTTTGTTTTCTTTCTCTGATTTTTGTCTTTTTTGCTTTTACATGTTATAAAGGTGGATTAAAAAAAAAAAAAAAAACCGGTCTTAAAAAGTGACCCTTTATTTGCAGTGAATTTAGTTGTTCATCAGTGCCTTAAAAACCAAAATAGATGGTGGCCACTGTTTCAGCACCATTTGCTCTGTTATCTCCATGAATGTTGAGGCAAGATTTACTTTTGCAAATATAATGCCCCGGGTTTCCTTTTGTGTTTTGTAATGCTCTTCTTTAATAATGAATATGATTTTTTAATTTCCTCCAAGGTTGGGCTTAATCATCTCACTTTTGCTTTGGCTCATTTCTAGTCTTTTTCTTAAGAAAGGGTCATGGTTATTTCCCTGGGTATCATTTCTTTTTTCCCCAAAGTATTATTAGCATCTGTTTATGTATTAATGATTTCTCTCAGCATCTTTCAGATTTTGTTTTTGAAATGTATCCACCCAGCTGTGTGTGCTTGTCTGTCTTTATAGGTAATATTTTACTTCATATGAGACTTGCTTTTATGTAATTGTTCTATTGTCCTTTACTACAAAGATGATTGTTTTAAAATAGAGATTTAAAATGTGATCTTGGGCAAGGAAAAGAGGTCCAGACGTGCAAAGTATTGTTTTGAATGCTGCGTATGAAGAAAGGAAATGCAGAGATACAGTGATAGTATGCTATATTTCATCTGCAGTGTGCTGTGTTCCTAGATTTTTCTTTCAGATTGCTTTCTCTTTCTCTTTCTGAGGTCCCCCTTCTCTCTGTGGATGCTGTGTGTATCGGGTCACCTTTTCACTGCTTATCTCATTTGAACGAAGTGGACAGAAGCCTTGTTTTTTCTTGAGTCTTTACCCATTTTGAGTGGTCACATATTTTGTTCTTTTGAAATATCTTGACTTTTAAATAATTCTTTAAGTCTTATTAACTGAGATAACCTGGCTTTTACACTCATTATTCCTAAAGAGGTATGTGACTTTGACCAAGTTACACCCTATCTCTCTCAGTCTCAGGTTTTTCTTTATAAATAGGGTAGGCTGGTCTGGGTGAGCTCTGAGTATTTCTTTTATTTGGGAAGGACTTGGGTTCTTCCTCAGGAGGCCACATGGAATTATACCATGGGCCCCATATCTTGGGTGTGGAGACCCTCCTTCTTTCTCTGTCTTCAGGGGTATTCAGTGACCACTTCCTTTTTGTCCCTTGCTCCTGGACTGTGTGTGTGTGTGTGTGTGTGTGTGTGTGTGTGTGTGTGTGTGTGTGTGTGTGTGTATGTCCTGGGAGCCTGTTCTCAGTCTGGGCATTTATATTTTACAGACATACAGAATATTAAACAAATCACAAGTGTTCTGCTTGATGGATTTTCACAAACTAAACACACTAATATATCCTTTGATCAGATGAAGAAACAACATCATCACCTCCTCAGTGTCCCGGCTATACCCGTTTCCATTCGCTCCTCCAAAGGAGATGTGTAGCCTGACTTCTAAAGTTTATCCTGCTTTTATGCTTAATACATACAGAATCATACAGAATGTACTTTATTTTGTGACTGGCTTTATTCAGCATTATGTTTGCGAGATCCATCTATAGTTTTGCACATAGTTGGCACTTATTTTCATTATTGAATAGTATTATATAACATGGCCATATTGGTTTATTTATTCTATTCTTTAAATTTAGGTTGTTTCCTGGTGTTGCCTGTTAGAAATAGTGCTGCCGTGAACCTTATATGACTTTTGGTGAACGTATGTTCATATTTCTGTTGGGTACATACCTAGGAGTAGATTTGCTGGGTCATAGAGCAGGTATACATTTAACTTTACTAGAAACTGGAAATAGTTTTCCGAAGTGAACCATTTACACTCTCACCTGCTGTGAATGAGAGGCCCACTTGCTGGTCCTCCTCACCAACATTTGCTGAAATGTCTTTTTTTTTCATTTTAGCCATTTTCATCGGATGTGCAGTGGTATCACATTATGGTTCTATTTTGAATTTCCTGATGGAATAAAAATACTTCTCATTATTTTTAATTAGCTTTATTTTATAAGTGACTTCACTTCAGACCTGTCAACAAGTAGGTTGTCCCAATGTTTAAATGTCCTCGGTTACTGGGCTCTCCTCCAGCTTTCTCCAGCTTTCTCCACTTTGTTTATGCATGAACTTGCCACCTCAGTCATTTTGGAGAGCTGTCACTCACTCAGTCACAAGCTCTTCCCAAATGCCCAAGGAGATTTTCTGAGATGCTTGGGGCATACCAGTGCAGTGATTTGGAGTCAGCTCAAATCTGGTGGGTCTTGGGGTTCAGCTTTACCTCGTTTCCTTTTCATCTCTTTTAGCTGTTCTAAGCCATGGCTAGATCTTTTAGCGAGATCACAGTGCTTTCTGCAGAGTGAGAGGGTAATAACCATAATTGTCGTAGAAAACTCCAGGCATATTTTACATTACTTAGATGTCTTTCCTCATTTTAGGAGACCTTTATAGTGAACATTCCCTGTAAACTAAATAAGACATAAGCTTATCCTGCTGGCACACTGTCACCAAACCAGAATGTTCATGAATATCTTGGTTTAGCAACAAGGCCCACTTAATTACATGATTTCTGAAGATATTTATTAAAAGGCTTTAGACAATACCTATGGTTTAGAAAGTATTAGAGAAAAAGATTTGTCCACCCGGCGCTAGCAAAGCCAAACAATAAACACCAAGAATTTCAGTGGAGAAATATTGGCTATTTTATTGATGAATAGTGCCATCCAGGAGAACAAGATGTTAACGCTCACAAGCCTGAGCTCCCCGATGGCCTGCAGGTTACAGATTATATAGGACAAAGTCATGACACTGTGGGTTCGGGATTCGGGGGTTGTATTGGTTGCTGATTGGTTGGAGGTGAGGTAAGGGTAATGAATCATCTCTTCAGGTCTTGAGGACAGCTCTGAGATCTTTTCCAAAGTCCCTCTGTCTGATCTCATGGGAAAGTAGCCAGGGAGTTATTTCACCTTAGAGCTCAGGAACTGAAACATAACTTAGGTCAAGATGCTCGGGAGTCTGTGAGAGGTCCAGACTGCGTGACTATTAGTCAGGTGCAGGCTACTATCTTTTGTTGCCTTGGAGGTAGCTGATTATCCTGGGGAAAGCTAGGCCTCTGAAGGCTATATGTAGAGAGAGGGGGGCATGATTTCTAGAGCTAGGATTGAAAACTAAATGTAATCAAAGTAATAAGGATCCTCAGTTTCAGAAGTGCACTGTCATGGTGGATGCGATTTAATGTGGCTGATTCAGGTCAGGAGTCACCATCTAAACACCCTGAAGAGACCTTGTGTACTCCATGCCGATTTCAGTTCAGATCTCCTTTGTTGCCTGAGTCTCGTTTTAGCACAGCTTTCCTCCGAGTGCTCTGTCAGTGTGTGTGCAGAATTTAAAAAAAGTGCTCAGTGACATCTTAAAGATCATCTTGTTCATGGAACACAGAATGTTAGAACAAGGGACCTAAGAAAGAATGTAGGCTAAACTCTTCCCTTGTCCTTCTCCACCTTTCTTTTTTTCTTTTCTTTCTTTCCTTTCTTTTTTTTAATGAGGAAATTGAAGCTGAGAGAAATTGAATGACTTGGTCTCAGAGTTCTAGGGTAGAACCAGGGCTATGTCCTGTTTTCTTACTCCCAATCCAGTGCTCTTTGTGCCTTACTTCTCTTTTAAAATATTTTCCAAACAACTAGATTCTTAGTTACCAAAATGGTACTTTACTTTGATCAGGAGAATATAGCTAGCCTGCATCTTTTAGAATATAATTTTAATACATAAAATTTGGAGACAAGATTTAGCCCATGGCATACTAAAATCAGCAAACCGTTCTTTAATGAGCTTCATCTACATTTAAATTATTCTCCTTCAGAGATTTTGAAAGTTGGTTTTATATAAATGGCTTATATTTATTTTATTAAGCCAACATGTTTTTTGGTTAAATTTCAGAGGAAGTCTTTTAATGTTTCTTCTAACATCCCAGTCTACTGTTAGTGAATAAAGATATGTTTGCATTTAAAACAAAAAATATTGGAGAACAAAATGATTTTTTTTTTTTTTTACTTACCCAAATGAGTGTGTCTTCTCAATGGGTTAATCTAATGGGGTATTTTAAATTTTGGATTAGAAGACAGGTGACAATTGGCAATTCCAATTATGGAAAAAGCCATTTATTTTAGAGTTATACATATTCCTATATTATACTGTGCAATTAATGTGATGATAACAGGAATAAATGTTGTGCTGCAGGGTGCATTTTAGTTTTTTAGCACTAGATGTCGCTGCAGATAGCAAAAACAAGTTTCTGTCTGTTTAATTCCTGGTCCTTGGTAGTGAAGTTGTCTGAAACGACATGACAGGTATTGCTGAGTGGGCTTGGGCCTGGTTACCGATTTCTCTATGCTGAATCTGTGTGAGAGGCGAATTGTGAAGAATTTAGTATAAGTAATGTGTTCTTGCTGCCAACTTGAGAATTGCTACCGAAAGATATAAATGTATCTTCATGTTTCTGGAGGTTCTTTTCTCAGTTTTAAAAATAGTTGTTCAAGAGCAGAATACCTGGATAATACCTTTAACTTTAAGCTAAAAGTGTTTTCCTAATCTGGATCTTAGCTGGTCATTTTGATTAGCTTGCCACTAGTTAGCTTTCTTTGTCATTTAGTTATATTTGCCAATTAAAAGACTTTTCTTGGTATGTCATTTCTTCTTTCACCTCGCATTTTCCTCGTAGATCTTCCAACTCTAGAAGATCTCAAGAGAATTAAAATATGCAATTCCTTTTCTTCTCTTTCTATCACTAATTGTACATTTGATATCTACTCTAGCAAAGTAAACTTGGCTCTTGGTATAGTGGATGCAGAGTTCTCTTCCTTGGTTTCTGCTGGTTTGTGGAGCCAAGAACTTTCATAGATATTCAGATTGCATTTTCTCCCAGCTCTTTATCATTTATGTAGAAACAAGAAGAAGAAGGTACTGTCCCAGTTAGTGACTGAGAGGCAGCCGAGAATAACAGTTAAAAACATAAACTCTGGAACCCAGCTGCATGGAATCCTGTCCCAGCTCTGCTGGTTGCGAGCTTTGTGACCTTGGGTGGCTTATTTAACCTCTCTGTGCTCTCTGTCCTCATCTGTGAAATGGAGATAATAGCACTTGTCTCACTGGGTTTTTATGAATATTAGATGAGTTGCTTATGAAAGAACTAATTATGAAATTAGTTCTTGGCAAATAATGTTCTTATTTAAGGGCTTTTTAAGAATTTTAGTTTTAGGCCCTCTATGAGCACTTTATAAATGCTAAGTAATCTAAAGTATATTCAGTTTAGTTAGGGAGAGAAGAAGAAAAATCTTTTTTTCTCTTATAAAGAATTGGAGACAAACTGTGATGGCCATTACAATCACTTTATTCATTCATTTAACATTTTTGCGCACCTGCTTGGTGACAGATACTGTATGAACATGAATAAGACACTTTTTATCTGCTAGGGAAACCAAACTTTAAACAAATAATGAAATAAATTAAGTGCTTGGTTAATAATAGTAAGAGCTAACTGTATCAAGCATGCATATGACTTCAGATAACAGCAACCTGAGAAAAGATACCTTAAGCCAGTAAAAGGTAATTCTTTTTTCTCTCACCAGCTAGGCTGCTGGTGACATGGACTTAGTAGTTCATAGTTGCCAGATCTGACATTTGTGTACTTTCCTTGGTCTTTCTCTTATGGTTTTAAGATAGTTTCTGCAACCACGTAATCACATCTGAGATTCAGTCAAGAGAAAAGGGGATGGGGCTGAGTTTATCCTAGCTGAGTTTACCTCTTTTTTAAGCTCTGCTCAACAGCTTTGGCTTATATATCATTACAGAGCTGTGCCACGTGGCCTCTTCAGGCTGCAAGGAAGGCAAGAAATGGTTTCTTCAGCTGGGCACATTGTCATCTCTGACAAAACTAGATTTTTGTTCATGAGGAAGAAAGGAAAAGCAGAAGGCCGTCTTGGCCACAAGCACTTGCTATGCACTGCACACTGTTCTAAACACTTTACATGTCGTAATTCATTAGAACCATATAACATTCTTGCCATGTGGATACTTATTATTCTATTATAGGAAATGGAGACTAGAGTAGATAAGAAACTTGTCACACAGCTAGTAAGTGACCAGGCTGGCCAGAAGTCTGTCTTAGGATTGGTAGAGACACAAAGAAGGGCTTGGTCAATAGGTCTAGCTTTCTGGAAGATGGTAATGAGGATATCAGGAGTGGGTCAGAGAAGATTTGACCTTAAAGCTAGCCATAGAACTGAGTTGATTTTGGGAGTCCTGGGTTGGGTAATAAAGGCTTTCTGATGTCCTGAGCTCTGAAGAATCTGTTATTCTGGTGAATTGAGGCTTTTGAGGAAATTGAACATGAAACAAGGGGTGAGAGGCTAGAGGTCTCAAGCCTGGTGAAAGAGGTCAGGTCATAAAGAACTTAATTTCTCCTTTAAAGCTCTTACTGCTTTATTATTGCTTCAGGAAAAATACTCAGAGCTAATTTAAATTCTGAACATATATTCTGAAGACATTTTTCCAGTTTAGTTTTATTATCTAACCCATCAGTTTGTCTTTTGAAGTGTCTAAGTAGTACAGTAAAATTTCTTATTCCTTCTCTCATTTCACATTGAATTAATGACATAGAATATTCAAAATGGATAGAGCCTTAGAGCTGATCTTATTCAACCTTTTCATATCTTAGTTGGGAGCATTTGAACCTGCACATGGTGTTTCCTTGCTGAGTGATCTTCAGGATTACATAGGGAGTCAGTGTCTAAGATTAGGTCAGATATTTTTCTGATTCCCAGTCCAATGTCCTTCCCCCATACCAGTATTTCTCAAAATGTGTTTTCCAGTCTCTGTGTATCACCTTCACAGTGCACTGATATTGAGTTAATAATTTGCAGTTATGTGTTAAACATGAACCCTCCCTGGATTCTAGTTCCAGCCCTTAGTTGAGTGCTTGACACATAGCAGACACTCAGGAACTGTTTGGTGACAGACTATTCCAGTGTTAATATAGTTTCTTGAGAGAGAGAAAAAAATCATTGTTCAAATAAGTCTTGGAAATACTGGGTTAAATAAAATTAAATAGATTTGTTTATAGAAGGATGGGTGAGCCTTTAATATACTCTCGTGCTCTGTGATTCTAAGGGGGTGTGAGGAGGGCCTGCTCGCTTTGAACTTAGTGAGTTCTGAGGATTCCTGTTTGGCTCTAAGCTAAATGTCCTTTTTTAGATTTGGTGTCCAGAATTTAAGAAAACTTGTAGCCTAAATAGATTCCATAGAACAAAAGTGATTTTATTCTTTTGTAGGCTGTCTTTTGGTCTTTCGATATTACAATAGTGAAAATTTTTCTGCTAAAAAAACCTCATTGTCTTAGAAGATAATTGCATTCTGAAAAACGAACGCTGTGCTTATTTTCTCAGAATATGGAACTCATCTTTGTTCTTTGAGTCTCAATAGTCAATTGTGTATACGTTCTAAGGTTGGGCCACCAAAATCTGTTTAGCTCAGGGAATGAGGTACCCCGAGATAATGACTTTCTAGTCCTTAGGGAGGGGATTGGCATAGTCATGCCACACAGAGTAGGCTAGTAAGGACAGAATGCCAAGTCAGTGGGCTGGTGGTCAGTCTGCCGGGAGAGTCTGACTCAATCCACAGAGTGGCAAGAGCGAACACTATGGCATTATAATGGGAAAGTTGGTAACATGATATAAGTCATACGGTGGGATTCAGGAAATGTTTCTCCAGAGTGTGTGGGAGTCACTCCGTTCTACAGATCGGCTTAGGCCCTTCACCTTTGTACCAGCGAAGTGAAGATTTCCTTGCTTATGTAGCATTAGGGTTAAACCATCACCCCAGATTTCACCCAGGAGAGCTTGGTGGTTCGGAGCATCGGCTCTAAGCCCGTGAGCGGGGTTGGAGCCCGGCTTGACCATCGGTGACTTTGGCTGAATTACTTACTCTTGGTAAACCTCAGCTTCTTCCTCTTTAAAGTGGGGGTAATAATCATTTCTATATCACCGGAATAATATATGGAAAGAGGTAGTGTATATGACTGCTCTGCATGGTGCTTATAAGAGAGGTCAGCAGACTTTCTGTAAGGGTCAGATAGTAACTTTTTTAGGAACTATATGTGTATTACTAAGTGAAAGAAGCCAATCTGAAAAGACTACATACTGTAAGATTCCAATTATATGGTATTCTGGAGATAGTAAAAAGATCAGTGATTGTCAGAGGTTAGGATTTTTAGGGCAGTAAAACTACTCTGCAGTGGTGGGTACATATCAAAGCACGTAGAATATATAATATCAGGAGTCCAAATATGTTTTCCCAGTCTGGCCGATCTTCTCATTCTCTTGACATTATCTTTTGCAGAGCAAAAGTTTTGATTTTAATGAAATCCAACTTAGCCATATTTCTTTCATTGATAGTGCCTTTGGTATTGTATCTAAGAAGTCATCACTATACCAAAAGTCGTCTAGGTTTTCTTCTATGTTATCTTCTAGGACTTTTATAGTTTTGCGTTTTACATTTAGGTCTATGATCCATTTTGTGTTGGTTTTGTGAAGGGTTCTTGCCTGTCTTCTATTTTTTTTTTTTTTTTTAATTAAAACTCTTAGCGTATTAATTAAAGTTTTTAAAAAGTCCGAGTTTGGTAATTCCAACTGTCCTGCCATATGTGACTCTGGTTCTGATGCTTTTTCAGTCTCTTCAAACTGTGTTTTTATCTTTTAGTATGCTTTATAATTTTTAGTTGAAATGCGGACATGTACTGTGCAAGAGGAACTGGTAAATAGGCCTTTAGTAATGTAGTGGTAAGGTGTGGGAGGAGGGGACACATTCTATGGTTTTATGATTAAGTTTTAGTCTTTTTGTGCCCCTGGACTGTGAATGTCACAATACTTCCCAGTCATTCCCTCCACACCCCTCTAGGTGGAACATGAGGGCTAGAGTGAGTTGGAGATGGGTGTTTCCCTTCCCCCAGGTAATCTAGGCTCTGATAAGACCCCAGCAGATTAAGCTCTGGTAAAATAATTTCTCCTGAGGGCTGGCCTTGTTAAGAAGAACAAAATGCTCTATTGTATTTCAAAATGGCTGCTTTCCCCTGGAGTTTTTAACTACTAGACTTTCCACACTGAGCCGCCACCAATGTATCAAATTATCATTTAGGTTTTCCTACCCCAACACTTTCTTATGGGTTTCTGCCCTGGTAAATTGTGATCCTCTGTATCTACCTGTCTGCCTCTCCAGTTTTGGGGATAGCAGTTTGCCTTGCGATTTTACTTCTCTGCAGATCTTAGAAGTATTGTTGATTTTTCGGTGTTTTTCAGCCTTTAACTTGTTGTTAGGATGGTCTTGTGACTTAATAATCTCCTTAAATGGTGAACTAGAAAATGGAAGTTAGGTCTCAGTTCTCTTTTCCTTTGAAGTTAATCCCAGAGTGGGTCCTCATTCAAACCCTCATCCGTGTTTAGTCATGTTGTGCTCATTATAATAATTTACATTTTTATTATAAAGCTGTAGTAATCAAAACAGTATGGTACTGGCATATGCAGACACATAGACCAATACAATGGAATTGAGAGCCCAGAAAATAGCCCACACATATATGATCAAGTAATGTTTGTCAAGGGTGTCAGTACTCAATGAGGAAATTATAGTTTCTTCAATAAAAATGGTGTTGGGAAAATTGGACATTTACATGCAAAAGAATGAGCTATGACTCTTATACTACTTAAAAATAAACTTAAAATGGAATGAAGACTTAAATGTAAGATTTGAAACTATCTTAGTACTATCAGAAAATATAGGAGAAAAGCTTCCTGACATTGGTCTTGGCAATGAGTTTTTGACGATAACACCAAAAGCGCAAGGAGTAAAACCAAAAATAAACAAGTGGGACTATGGAAAACAAAAAAATAAAAATGCTGCATAGCAAAAGAAACAATCAACTGAATGAAAGGCAGCCTATAGAATGGTAGAAAATATTTGCAAACCATCCATCTGATAAGGTATTAATATCCAAAATATACAAGGAACTCATACTATTCGATAACAACAACAACAACAAAAAAAGGCAAAGGCCTTGAATAGACATTTTTTCAAAAGAAGAGATACAAAGTATCCAACAGGTACATGAAAACATGAAAAGGTGTTCAACATCACTAATCAGGGAAATGCGAATCAAAACCACAATGGGATATTACCTCACACCTGTTAGAATAGCTGTTATTCAAAAGAGAAAAATGTTGGCAAAAATACAGAGGCAAGGGAAACTTAGTTGGTGAGAATGTAAATTGGTGCAGCTAATATGGAAAATTGTATGGAATTTCCTCAAAAAGTTAAAAATAGAACTGCCATATAAGTTATAAATCTTGCTTCTGGATATATATTTGAAGGAAATTAAATCACTGTCTTAAAGATATATCTGTACTCCCAGGTTCACTGCAGCATTATTTTCAGTAACCAATTCTTAGAAACAACTTAAGTATCAACATATGGATGAATGGATAAAGAAAATGTGGTATATACGCATACTACGAATATTAGCCATTAAAAAGGAGATCCTGCTTTTTGTGACAATATGGGTGGACCTTGAGAGCATTATGCTAAGTGAAATAAGACAGGAAGACCAAATAGTGTATATTCTCACTTATATGTGGAATCTAAAAAATGAACTCACATTGCTGTGGGCTGGGGGATGAGACTGGGGTGGGGGCAAGTGGGAGATGTCAGTCAAAGGGTACAAATTATCAGTTATAAGATGAATAAGTTCTAGGGATCTAATGTATGATATGGTGAGTATAATTAATAACTATTATATATACTTGAAAATTGTTAAGAGAGTAGATCTTGAATGTTATCAGCACATATAAGAAAAGATAATTATATGAAAAGATAGAAGTATTAATTAACCTTATTATGGTAATCATTTTGCAATATATACAGATAATCAAACCATCTAGTCGTATAACTTAAATTTACATATGTTATATGTCAACAATATCTTAATAAAGCTGGAAAAAATTGCTATTTCGATGTAAATAAGCCAAATAAACTTTACTTCAATCTGCTGTACTGAAACTATTACTTATCTGCCCTGCAGGTCTGAAGTGTGTGCTGGTGAGACCGCACCCTTTACATTTGGATCATTGTTGCATTGTCTGTTCAGCAGTAATAACTCTGTATCCTGTGCTCCAGCCCAGGAGGTGGAGCAAGATGGGCCAAGTCTCTGTTCTCATAGAGCGTCCATCATTCTGGTTCTTTTGCACATTCTTTAAGTTCAAGAGAAAAAGAAAAGAAAGAGAAGTACAGGAGGAATGATTTAATTGTCAGTTCATTAGGAATTCCACTTAGAATTTTTTTTTTTTTTTTTTTTAAGTGTGAGAAAAGATGAATCTGCTTTGTTCAGCTTTGGCTATGTAGAGCATAATATGTGATGTGATTAAATAAGTGTTATGCACATATATAAGTGTGTATATATTAGCTTTTTGTTGGAAGACTTAAAAGTGATTTTTTTCTTTCACCTTTAGTTGTTGAACTATGTAAAATAATTCACGTATGGACCTTGCACGTGCATGTGTGTTTATGTATAGGAATGTGTATAGATGCAGCCACATGTTTTACAGTAACATGTGTTAAAATGATTTAGAATAAAAAATCATGGAGGGGCCCATTGTAATAGCTGCACACAGTACTTTGGAGGTGTGTGGATTGCTTCACTGGTAGAGGATAGAGGCTGCATGATGGACTGAGATTGTCTGACTACCACCGACGGTGTGAGAGGCTGTGGATCTAAACTGCATTAGCAAAGACTTTTTTATTAAAGAACCTCTTGATTTCCCATTCATTATGGTTAAATACAAGTGTTACCTTCAGCTCTGTGTGGAATTGGTTTGCTCTGGTTTTATCTGGAGGCAGATAATGCGCTAGAATCAATGAGTACTTGAAGTCCTTTCTTGTCCCAGCATTACACATTTCTTCTAGGAGCTGGAAATGCTTTTCCAGGCATGTATTACTCCACTTGAGGCCGCTTTTGCAATAGGGCAGGATCCTTATCTCTTCTACATTTGTTTTTAAATAGATGGAAGCCTGCGTGAAGCATCCAACAGTTAAATGATTTATCAAAGGTCACTCTTAGAATTCATGGTGGTTAGGAACTCAACTCCTGGCCTCTTTCATATAGTCCAAAGTTCAACTCATCTGATCTCTTGTGTCTGATAAATGTTCAGCTTGAACAGGTTCTCAAAGAGCAAGGAATGACTCTCTAACCTTTGGCAAATGACATTTTATTTCATTTTGAAAACCAATACTTTTTGCAGGACTGTCGTGGACTATTGCGGTAGGCAGTTGGGATACAAGTACAGTGAAAGAGTAAACAAAGGAATTCAGAATCCAGTTCATTTGAAGAAATTAGTGGTGGGTGCCAGGATGCCAGAGAGAAATGATTGAGTCTGGATCTTGGAGTGCATGCCTGTTGGAAATTTTATATTATTTTCTTCTTGAACTTGTGTATCCAATTTGCCTTACAAATTTTTTTTCTGGTTTAATATATTCTTGGAACTTTTTCTGTGATCATCTTAGCATAATCCCTTATACTAAAACCATGCAAATAAATTTAGATGTAATTAAAAATATTTCCTATAATTATGAGGCTGTAATTATAAAGAAAATTTCTTCCAGAGTGAGCTACTATTATAATTATTAGTGGTACATGCTTTATCAAAGCAACATAAGTATTATATATTTTGATAACTAAATGCTAAACATTAAAAAATGTTATTAAAAATGTATCATTTAAAAAAATGTATGGGATTTTTCCTTCAATTAGGTGACTATTCACAGGGACATTGATAGAGGGGCAGAGATTTGTTCTTGATAAACCTTTTCTTTTTTCACGTAGATGAGCAGATGCGAATGGAAGGAGAGTTACTTTAGCAGTGTCTGTCAATTCTCCAAAATGATTTTAGATAATCAAAAAGTCACATGGTGATCTGTTATCAAAAATTATTGTTAATACTCTGGGTTCTGGCGACTTGAGATGTGGTCCTCCTTCAGTTTTGTTGAAAGTCAGGAATTGGAAACTACCTGAACTCCCAGTTGTTAGAATCATTCACGTCCTCTGTACCCGGGAAGTTTACCAGGCTGACTTTACCTCGACTTATCAGAATGTCAGTTATACCTGTGGCTTTTTCACTTTAAGGCATCTTTTAAAATCCCATGTACTCTGGATAGGTTGAGAATGCATTTTAGTGTTATTGGCTTTAAATGTATTTTTTGTCTCTATATTGCGTATGTGGTAAAAACTAGAATTATTGTCATTGCAGTTAGAAAAATCAGGCCTTTTGTTTAAAAATATCTGAATTCAGTTTTCATTTCAAATATTACTATCTATTTCTCTGGCATCTGTGTCATTTCTGTTTTCCAGTTCTAAGATAGATGGTGAAAACTAGGTACAGTGCCTTACTGTGACTTTGCCAACTCTAAATAAGGAAACTATCTCAACATGTCTTATCATTTCTTCTGTTTGTCTTGTTGTCAAGGCATTCTCATGTATCTCAATTCAGAGCATCCCAACACCGGCCAATATATCCAGATTCTGTCACCATGTTTGCGCTTAACAGAAATATGTGTAAGATAGGAAAAGACACGTTCTATCATATGCCTTGAATAAGGAGGGTTAGATTTAAGCCAAATACTCAGATATTATCTTTGTTCGGTACCTTGAGTGTACTGTAGAAAAATCACAGTGGGAAACAGGTATATCTTTCTGTTGTAAAATGGAAGAAGAACATTTGTGAAAATGGAGGTGAGGGAGAAGAGCAGAGCCGGGGGGTTGGGAATTGCAGACACCTTCTCAGGAAGATCCATTTTAGAAAAGGGTACACGTCTCACTGGAGATCTGGAAATTGATTCCCCGAAATCTGTCTATGGTTACTATCCTCTGGAAGTTTCTGTCCTCAGAAAACTTTCAGTCTGAGATAGTCGTTTTTGGGCAGTGACTCTCAAATACCCAGTTTGTTCTAGTAGGCCAGAAACTAACTAAAAATTCACATTTTTTCTATAATTCTTTTGAGCACATGATGCACAGTTCCGTTGGGTTTTGTTTTTATACCGGAGTTATTTGTTTGTAACACATTAGGTCACTAAATTTGGTATTTATAAGGGTAAATTGGGAGTTACTATAATTGGAATTCCATTAAGATCTGTGACTTTCAAGAAGAGCTCTGCTGTGTCACTGTCCTCAATGTGAGCTTGAGTTGATGGTGGTTTTCAGTCACTGATGTTCTTGATATTTCTCACATATAAGTAAATGATAAATTCTCTTTGGATTCATTGTGATCAATATACTTTATGTTTGTTTAATTTTTTCATGTATAGTGATGGGTAAAATGGGCCTATTTTAAGCAGAGGTGACATGATTTTGTTTCTGTTTGTTTTGGGGAACGTGACAGAGTTTTACTCAGGGACTGATTTTGTCTTTGCCAGACATTTATTTAACACAGGTTTGCTGTGGGAATTATAATTTCACAAGCCGGTAGCACACAGGATAATATCTCTTAATAAACCAAATAAAAACACATTCTAGACAAATGACAAATTAATCACTATTGTTCTAGACAAGGGGTGATGAAAGGGATAAAGTCCAAATTTAGAGCTGTGCCTTGTTATATGAGTAGGAACTCTGGAGAGACAGTTTTAACCAACCCCTAGATATTTAGATGCCAAAGCAAAACAGAAGTCCCTGTTGATAGAGGTCATTTCAAGGGAATGAAGGTGCCAGTGTTGACAGGCAAGCTGATTGCTTTCATGGGTTCCTGCGGGGGTTCCTCACCACTGTCAACCAGGGCCGCGTTGGCCTGGGGAGCAGCCACTAATGCCTCAAAGGTCTTTGGAGAGTTTGTAGGTCAGCAGAGAGTCACCTTCCCCAAATGTAAATTCTGTAGCAGTTCTCACAAACTCTGAGTGTTTATAGTCTAAATGTCCCATTGCGGTAGTTGCTTCTCTGCATGTTCTTATCCATAAGCCCCCAGAGGGGCCCTAAGCAGCTGGGCTACTGATGGCTTATCAAAGACAGCAGATAAGACGATGACATCCTGACATAACTTACTTTATTCTTATATCAAAACAACTTCTTTACTTTTAAAAACAACTTTTTTTTGTCTTTATTGTAAACAAGTAAGTTAAAACCACTTCACTTAAATTATAAATAATTTGATTCCAAATCATATTAAACCAGTACATAAAACTTTTGATTTATTCCTTGAATGAATGGAGGTATCATCCCTGAGATTTTTTATATGTAAATGACAACTGGAGCACTGTAGGGCTCATGATGTTTTTGTTAAAGCTTAAACATGCTCTGTTTTTTTCCAAATGCTAGAGTTAGAGAGGTCTTAGATCATTTTTGCTACTTGAAGCCAACCTGCATTTATTTTTTATTTGTACTTCTTAATGGCATTTTCTATTTATCTTAAAAGCATATTACTAAGAGGTGTGCAGGTTCTGGCCACCTCTGTCTCGTTCTCCTTGGATTCATAGGAAAAACAACTTGAAATTTCGGTTGTACAGCTATTGCCTTTTAACCCCCTAGTGCTACTCCTTATTTTCCTCATTTTTATACCCATTAACTAGGCATTTGTGAGTAGAGATGTGAGGCCTATGAATTTGACAGTTTCAGTTATCTAGAAAATAGCTGAGCACTAAAATGGGGCATGCCCTTTGAGCACAGGTCAAAAGTCGAAGAAAGGCTGGAAAGTATTTGGAGTGTTTCAGGAGCTTATATGAGAGACCCTTCTGTGCACACATCTTCAGGATTTCTGAGTTTCCCAGCCCACAGGAGATTAGCAAGATGCAGTTTAGAAGCGGGGAAGGAGCTATAGTGCAGGTCCAGATATCAGGGTTGAATGACAACCTAATTTGAAAAGAGGCAGAATAAGTTAAACAAACCCAAGCACTTTGATGGCTCCTTGGTTTGGGATAAAAGAAGCTTCCACATCACTTTCAGAGGCCCCAGCCTTGGGCAGAGACTAAGTTCCTTTACACTTAAGTCAGTTGAGGCCATAGTGGTGACTCAGAGTCCCACGGACAGATGACAGTGTGCTCCACTCATGAGCCAGCAAAGTAAAGTGTGCTGTTCTTTTTAGGAAAAAATTCCCTTGAATATAATTCCACTTTAGAAATGGTTTAGAACTTTATAAAAGAGGGCCTAGGCTTTCAGGAAAATTCTGTGGAGGACACCTGACTCCCACCTGCCAGTCATAGTCTTGGTTAAATATGATATTTGTGAATATTTTATACATTTTGTGTATATGTAACCTTCCTACAGTTGCAAGCTTCTTGAGGTCACGGACCATATTTTGTGCTTCTCTTATTACTCAAGGTAGGTAGTCAGTATAATATTTGCGCATCTTTCCAATGAGGGCATAATTCTCAACAGTCAGAAATATCTGAATGCCTGTAATTAAATTTATATTAAAATAGTTTGACAAGAAATCATGACTCCAGGCACTTGTTAAAAAATGATACTCATATAAGTATTAGAGTTAGTCAATGGGGAATTGGTGTTTGCTTAATAAAAATTCTAAAAAGACTTCTGATTTAATTAATTTTCATTGTTAAAGCAGACTGGGTATCAGTTGTATGATGTTACATCCAGAAGCGAGTGAAAATGCCTTTTAGAATAATAAGAAAACTAATATCTTCAGTTTATATAGCACCTTTCTTTCAAAGACTCAAAGCGCTTTCCAGAAATCATCTAATTAATCTCTGGCTCTCCTGTAGAGTGGCTAGTCCGGGTGGTGTGTGTGTGCGCGTGCGCGTGTGTGCGTGTGCGCTAGTGCATTTGTACGTGGTTTTCCTCCCTTTCTCCTTTTCTCCCATCCTCCCTCTCTCCTCTTTCTTTCTTCACTTTTCATTCCATCTATTGTGAGCTACTTTCCGAATCTTATCTTGCATAGAACTTGGCATTTTGTTAAGTCTAATGTTTCAAACAGTTGCATACCATTTTTAGAATATTAAGCCACATTTATTCATAAAGAGAGTTCTCTGGGAAAAAAATACAGCATATGCTAGCCATACATATCAGACCATTAATCAAAAATTGATACCAGGTATGCTGTTAGAACATGAATTTCAGCAGCAGCTTCCTGTTTTGACTCTTAGAATAGAATTTGTTTTCTTAATAATTGCTTTTATTTTCATGTCCACCCTTGGGTGAACAATTGCCTAGGTGACTAAAGCAAGTAATTGAAAGGAAAAGTGAGAATTGTGAGAAGGTAAGGATATTCCTAATTCAACATTTTATATGAAGCAACCATATTAGTTTTCTGTCATCCTCGTTTCTTTGCCAGACTTGCTCATTTGGGCAGTTGTTTATTCTGCATCTGTCATTTTCTTTAATTGATATTCATCTTCAGCAGCCATCAGTGCCTTTGTGGATTGCTCTCATAGCAGCTGTATTTTGTCCATAAAGTGTCTCACAGCAAAACCAGATCGTTTTGATCTGGGTTCTGGCAGAATCTTTCATAGATTTCTTGATTGATTAAAGTAGTAGGACCTCACAAAGCCAAAAGAAAACTGTACCACCCTCATCTCTCAACCTCCTGAAACACTGATTCTGAAGTTTTCTCTTGGTTATGCTTTACTTGGGTAGTTTAGGTTATTATTTTTTTTTCTTTCCAAAGGAATAAAATGATTTTACATCCATCTTTTTTACTCTGACCTTGAACCAGTGTTGCAGGCATAGCTTAGCAGTGACACTTTCCTTGATTATCATGATGCCTCTTTCAGGCCCTTGTCTATTTCAGGAGTCAGTTTCTTATCAGGGGAAGACCTTACTTTGACTCTTTATAAACACCTTGAGCTGGAAGTTTCAAGATTGCATGAGGCAAAGACCTTTCAAGGTATTATTTCATAGTCCTCTTTGTTTTCTATCCAATACAAAGATAGGTAGCATTCACATATGACCTGCTCAGCTGTTGAGTATTGGGTTACAAAGCACCGTGGAGTTTTTCTTGGATGAGGCAGTGAAAGCTTCAAAAGGTGGGGGTTGTTCAGGACTCAGTTCCCCCACCCCCTGCTCCTTCCTTTTTAGCATCTCCTGGAATAGAAACAAAGGGCTATGGTGACATTAAATTGTAAGTCTGTAACTTCATTTGAGGAAAGTCAACCATTGAGTTTTCATTTTCATTATCAGAGAAACAGCAATGAGTATAATTTCTGGGCTGAGATACTGCCCAAAACAGTTTTGCCACATTACATGTTTTCTGTTGAGAATATGTATAATTCGTTGTTTGGCAACAATGCACAAAGATTTAGAAATATTAGGTTATTGGCACAATTTGCTAATTTTTGTTGTTATTTCCACCAAAACAGAAACACTTGCATGGCATTTCTTTCAAGCAGGATTTGACCAAAGGTCTCCCACAATGCGGACCAAAATAGAAGGGTCGTTTGTCAGTGTTGTGAGCAAGAGTACGAAGTTGCTGGGATTCTAACCCAGGTTGCACTGTATTTGTCTTGCTTGGACTGGCTTGTAAATGAATGGGTGGGGAGATGTTATTACCCTCATATATGTTTCTGTGTCTTGATTTGATACATGGATGGGATCTTCAGGCATTATAGATCTGTTGCTACCCTGAGAAATAGTCTACACCTGAAGCTTAAGCTGTGTGGTGAGGCAGGTCCTACTATGGCTGGGTGAGCCTTGCCTACTGTGCAGCACTCATAGGTCATTAAAAATAGTAAGCGAATTAGGGTGCCATCTTTATATTCTTAAGCCAGCCAAGTCGGGGAAAACAAAACAAAACATCAGGAAAGGATGCATGGAGAAACAAATGCTGTTGAGAGGTAGTAGAGGGTAGTGTTTAGTGTCATGGTCTCCAAAGTCAGGTTACTTAAGGTCCAATCCTAGGTGCATTTACTAGTTGTGTAATTTGGGCAGGTTACTTACGTTATAGTGCTTAGGATATTAGCTTTCTCTCTAATGCCTTTCTTTTTTTTTCTTTGGGATTACTATGAGGCTTGGAGGGTCTCACCTTCCATCACGGCCATATTGGTTAAAGAGTGCATAAAGTGTGAATATTTTGAAATAAATATTGTGCGTATGTATGTGTGCACGCCTTAATTAGAATACAGAAAAAGTGAGATTATTTTTTGCAGGACCATGGAAGGGTTTTTTGTGCCTTTTTGGCTTGCATTTTTTGTTTCAAAGAAAGAAAAGCAATCTACTGCAAAGACATTAATGTCAGTTTGAGTTTGAGAATTTAAGCATTGGAGAGCTGTGCATTCCAAATTGGGCTTCCCATAGGAAATATGAACCTGCCATGTGTTTATATGAGTAAAATGTGGTGAGCTGGATTCTAGATACCCAGAAATCTTTCCCTGGATTAGATCAGACCATCAGAATTACGTGCCTGGAGTGGGTGGGTCATAATAGCTCCCAGTAGAATTGCTTTGATTGAAATAACTTTTTGTCAGCATCCTATTAACCTATATTGAAGGATGTGCCCTAGAAAGCAGGTTGCCGTGTTTAATCTGAGGAGTTGTTAAGGGCCAGTCCCTGCCTCTCCTCGAAAACCCGTGTAGGCAGTTCTCTTGGGATCTGAGAGGATCTCAACTGTGTTGAGGGAAGAGGTTTTGATTTTAAACTCATCAACACTATGAGTTGTGTATACAGGCTATATTTAGGGTCAGAGGTTTATCTACCCTAAAAAAATGTATATGTAGGACTTCTGGTAGGTAGGTGGTTTGTAGCCTTTCCTCACTCCTTTATCGTATTGCCCTTTGGTCTTGTATTTTTTTTTTCTCCCTCTTTAATTTTGTGGGATTTTATCTTTATTGTATGCAGACTTTTGTTGGACACTGGAGTAGAAATAATAAAGAATATACATTGTCGCTTTTGTTTTCATGAGATGTTTACTTGTTGGTTTTGACAATAGTTGATAATTCTTGCCTGAATCAATGATTTTATTAGAAGTTGCAGAATAATGATGTTGTAATTTTATCATTCTCTCCTTTATTAGCTAGCATTCTTCTGTAAAGTCAAGCTTCACCTTAATCACGAGGGCCCTTTTAGATCCTTTGAAAAAGCAGGATAAATGCTTAATTTTTTTCTTTATCATGTTATTTAAGGTAAGGGGTTTGTTTTATAGCTACTTTCTGGCTTTTTCTTTTTTGGTTATTATTATAGAATCAAGGAATTTCCTGGTTTCAGTGTTACAGTCAACTACACTTACATTCTTTTTATGTATAAACTCTCACAACTTTGTTCAGTGGCTGTTTTTCAACCTGTGTCTTTACCTAACCATATCAGTCTTTGAAAGCATTCTTGCTTCCTGCCAGAACAAGATTTCTCGGGCACATATTGAACCTTTTTTGTCTGAAAGTTGAAATCAGCCATTTCTTTAGGGAGTTCTGGTTCTTATTGGTGAGGGAAAAGCATTAGAGACCAGCCTCTGAATCCTTAGGTGCTCACTGATGCTGAGGTGCTGTGGCTTCTAACTCATTTTATGAATACAATCTTTGTTGTTTAACTTATTTAATTTCATAGCTGTCAGGGAGGGGGAGAATTCGCCTCCCCCGCTTCTACCCTTCTTTGTTTTTATGGCTGGACGATAAATAATAAAATGGACATGACTAAATTAACAGGAGAAAAACCAGTTTAATACATAAGCAGGGGAGAATGCTAATATGATGCTCAGATCATAAAATAAGGCTTAAAGAAATGATTGAACCACTTTTTTTATACTTTTTTAGATAAAGAAGCAATAAATATATGAGAAATTTACAGGACAAAGAAAGTTAGTATTCATTAGAAAGGACTCTAAGCCAAGTTTGGGCTTGGGCAGTTAATTAGTAAAGTTGTTACAGCATTTGTTTATACAAGTTTTGGACTGTGGATTCTTTTAACTCTGTGACAGGTTGTGTCTTAGCCCTCAGGAGCAGGAAGGGCACCTGCCACATGGAGAGGTTTCTCTGCTTTTAGATGGGAAGGGACTTCAGGATTTTCTGCTTGAATGGCAGATTCTTGACTAACTTTAATTAAATAATCAGTATGCCCTTTTGAGGCAGCCAGCCCTGGTCCCGGATGTAATTATATATCTTTTCCTTAACTGGAAATCTTGATTTCTAAGACCATTAACAAATTGTTTGATTTATTCTATTTATTTTTTATTTCTTTAAAAGCTGTTGTAACACAGCATTACTAATAACTAATAATAAAAGTAATGAAGTTTAAGAAAAAATTTTTTTGTCCTCAGAATACTTTTTATTAAGGCAGATGTGTAGTCCAAGTGTTTGTTATAAATTCACGTGAAATAATGATTAATTGCTTACGTGGCTGTATTTTCATTTTGATGCATGCTTGGATTTAGTTTGTTTTCAATTTTAGCATTTAAAATTTAAATTATATATATGTTAAATGTTATACATAAATGTATATGTGCATTATATGTTTATGTGATACATAATATATAGTATGTTTATGCAGTTCCACAGTCTAAATCCATATAGAAAGAATATGCAGATAAATCTTACTTTTATTCTTGCCTCCATAGGTAATCATTTTTATTAGTTCTTTATCTTTCAAATTTTTCTCTTGGAAAATATGAATAATAAGAATATGCTTTTGGAAAGCAAGCACGGATATATATATTTTTATTCTTTATACCTGCTACAAGAAATAAGACAAGAAAATATATACATTGTTGCACACTTTGTTTTTATTCACTTAGCAACATATTTTAGCTCTCTTTAGAGATTTGTATATATATGTATTTTTACAATTGCATAGTACATCATCGCGTGAATAGAACTGTATCCATGGTAGATTGCCATTAAGATTTCTTTGTTGCTGGGTGTTTTTTCCTTTCAGTCTTTGAGGTATAAACTGTATCATAAGGAATGACTGAATAACTCTGTGTGTGTGGTGTGTGTTGTGTAAGTCATTTCATACTTTTTCCTGCAAATTCATAGGACAAAATTGATCTTTACCTGACTGTTTTGATGTGCCATCATTTAACTTCCCAAGTGTATTTAGGTCTATTTCTGAACTTTTAGACTTTCTCTTTTGTTTGTCTATTTACTCACTTATGTAACTCTGTTTACATGATTTAATTCTATACGTTTAATGTCAAGATCATAACCTATACACTCCTTTTGTTTGCATTTGTCTTGTATTCCCTTGTTTCTAACTTCATTTTGAATCTTACTGTGGATTTTGAATCTCTTCTTGACAAAGACTTTTGCTTTATTAATCTGAAAATCATTGAATTTAGTCCTCGATATATGTCTATATGTTGATAGATAGATAGATATGACCAATACGATAGGTTTAGTTCTGTGATAGTGATTTATGCATTGCTTATGTGTGCATATGGTGCGCATTTTTAAAGGATCATTCCTGTATATTGTTTGCTTAGAAATGTGTTTTTTTATACTTCCAATGTTTGATGTCTATTTTTTTTGTGTTAGTAGTTTTCTATGACAGTAGAATCACAAAAGACTTGCATTCCTCTTTTTCTTTAGTTTAAACCATGTTTATTGGTCCCCTGAAATGAGCAACAATGAAATCAACTTGTAATTTCTTTCTCCAGTTTCTTTTCCTCTTCCACTTCCACTTTTGGTCACTTGTGTGACATTTATTAATATTTAACTTTTATCTTTAGATAAGAATTACCAGCTTAACATGCCATCTTTTCTGCCTTAGCTGTTACCTATGAGTTCACTGTTGCTGCTTTGTCAGTGCATTAACACGTACATACTGTTCAGCTATCTTTATCTCCGCTTTTTGTTGAGGTTTTAGTTCCACGGTGACATAATTCTTCTGGGTCTCCATTTGTCCTTCGTTCGGAAGCTTCTCTCATCTTTTGGTTAGCTAAAGCTTGTCCTCTGGTAGTTTTCTCTGGAACAGCTCTCAGGAAAAATACTCCCTGAAAGCTTGTGTATCTCATTCACTTATTCTTTCTCTGTAGGTACTGTTCCGTTTTCTGGTATTGAATGTGGCTGTTAAAGCCCTTTGCCAACCTGATTTATTTTCCTACGTAAGTGACTTGGTCTTTTCGACTGGCCGTCCGAAAGGTTCTTCATCTTTAAATATTAGTCTGTTGGTTTTCCTACTGCATGTCTTGGTGTTTCTAGGCATATGGTGTCCTTCCAATTCATAGTTTAGACTAGAGATCAAGAAACTTTTTATGTAAAGAACCAGAGTGTAAATCGTTTCAGTTTTTAACTTTTATCTTTAGATAAGAATTACCAGCTTAACATGCCATCTTTTCTGCCTTAGCTGTTACCTATGAGTTCGCTGTTATGCTACTCAACTCGGCTGTGGTAGTGCGACAGCAGCCACAGATGATATATACACAAATGGACATGGCCTGGCCGGATTCGGCCCCTGGGTTCCAGTTTGGCAGCCCCTGGGTTAGAGTGTAACTTTATTTCAGGGATATTTGCTTGCATTAGCTTTCAATTATTTGATCTATTTGGGTTTTCTTGTTTAGATAAAAAAAAAAATATGTATTTATTTTTCCTTTGACTGCGTTTTTATATCCATCACCTTTTGTCCTTTCTGTCTATCTGTCTGTCTGTTGTCGTTCAGTCTAGGTTTCATTTTCATAGCTCTTCTCTTCTTTATGTCCTTTACTGTCTCTCTAGGATCTCTGTTTTCCCATGTGTTCTTTGTACTTCAGTCTTCACTTCTTAATTATTATTTTTCTTTTTCGTCCTTCCTGAGTTCTGTACATTTTCTTCTCTGCTTCTGTTGTCTAATCATATCTTTGAATTCTTGGAATGTTTTATTGCAACTTTCTAGCTGGTGGCCATATTTTCTGGTGAATTTTTTTATACTGAGAAATAATTTTTTGATTCTTATAGTAGGTATGGTGAATTTACTTGTTCTTTTGTTCCTGTTCAAATTATTTGTGTTTTCCTGAATTATCTACGAGTAGTAGAGTCCTGTGGTGGTAGAGGACTTAACTTTCTTAGTTTCTCAGCAAGGGTATTTACTGCTGCTGCCACTGGAATGGGAGGTTTCTTTGCTTCCCATGCTTTTTCTCTCTGCCCCCCCAGTGCTTCCTGCTCTACCCTATTCATTCTCAGACCTGCCCAGAGCAGTTCACAGAGGGTGAACCCCTCTCCTTCTGGTGGTGAATAGTTTTTTGCTGGTGTTTGCTGGGTCTGCTACTAATACTATCCCTCACTTTCCACCTGCCCCCCACTCTTCCCCGCAGCATCCCCGCCCCTGCACACTGTTGTCACTTTTCATGTGCCATCAATTCTGCTGGTGTGGGTGTACCCGCATATTTTCATATTATTTGAAATAAGCATCATAACAGGTTTTGTATATTCTTCTTCTTCTATTTGCTTTTCATGGTTTTTAGAAGTGGCAAAATTCCAGTGTGGGCAATCCTCATATTCCTATCAGAACCTGGAGAGATCCCATTTATTCTTTTTAAAATAAGTAAACATGTGCTTATTTTTAAAATATTGAATTTTAAAGTAAATGAAACCAAGGTCCAAATTTAAAAAAATTTGGTTTTCAACCCTTGTTTCAGATATCTTTGGGAATGTTTCATGTGCATTGGGTGTGTAATCTTCACTAGAACTGGGTAGTGTGAACATGAGACAAGGTTTTTTAAATAATTAACTTCCTCTCCTGATTTCTGTTTGCCAGATTCATAAGAGAGAGATTTAAATGACCTAGACTAAAATATTCTGAGAAATAGTGATCATTTATTGACATGGTAGTAATTATTTCAGTTTAGTGGAAATGGCATAGAGATCTAGAGAAGGAAGTCTTTAAGTTACTTAGGAGAGCTATTTTGAGTCATTTATAATTTATCAAGAATCACTATCAGTGAAAATTTAAATACCAAGAGAATTGCAGTTGTGTGTGCTTCATAAACTTTCCTAGTGGCTAGAGGAGCTCCATTTTTTTTCTGTTCTTCATTATTCTATGAAATGTGTTTTTATGTCTCCCAAGTCTAGCAGCATCTTGCATTTGCTGCTATAAATGTATCCCATCAGAAGGCCAAATAAGGAAGTTACAATTATAGAAATGTTTTCCCTAAAGACATTAGCCACATGAGATGCTAAATGACTTACTCTATTTTAGTCTTTCTCATTTGTATTTTTTTTTTTCCTATGTGAGCTTGGGAGGCAATTTGCAGAATATATGCTGACAAGTTTATTTTCTGTGTAACATGGAGGAGTAGAGATTTTCAACTCACCCAAACCTGTCTGAGAATATGAGGAATGTAGAAGATGACATCGTCATCATCCGTGCTGCCCTGCACTCTATTCATACTCATATTACTTGTCACTTAAAACAAATTGCAGCATTCTTTGGTGGAAAACAGTAAGTTATAAACGGCTCACATCATTTTACTATTTATCGCTCTCAGAATGGTACATTCAAGTCTCTTCAGAGTGGAGCTCCTATCAGTTAAAATATGGATCTGAAATAAGATACATTTGCTTCCAAATGTCATGCTTCCCTACTCATGTAAAGCTCAGTTCGGGCCCACTTCATTTGTTGAGCACGCACCGTACACCACTGTTAGGGGCTTGGGTTACAAACCTGAGTGGGTGCTGACTTTGTTTTTATTTTATTCTATTTTTTTAAAAACAATTATATAATTTTCAGGTGTACATTATAATTTGACATCTTTATATTCTATTGTGTGTTTACCACCCGCAGTCCAGTTTCCTTCAGCTAACATAAAAAACTGACAGCCTGTTGAGTGAGACAACGTATGACTTAGTACAGTCAGACAGGAACAGTAGTGGAAATGGGGAACTTGAGCAGAAGAAAAGCCTGTTGGGCAGATTGTGTGTGTGTGTGTGTGTGTTTGTGTTTGCAGATGTTGTCACAGAGGTCTCAGATCTTCTTTGGCTCTCTTCTTTTTTGCCTCCTGCTTTTGCAGTAGAACTTTGCTAGCTTGAAGCCAGTAACCTAGCATTTTGGTATTTTAAACTGGAAGACACCTGAAGGGTCTTTGAGCTCTGTGTGCACATGTTAAATGGTAGAGTTGGAGCTTATTCATAAAGTTTATTTTTGTTGTAGTGCCAGTCCCAAGTTGTATGAACACCAGCACTGAGGTGTTTAAGTATTCGTGTCCCTTTTAGCTTTATATTTATTTCCTTTGTGGTCTAAATTAGCAAAGATATATAAAGTAGTGAGAAGTTAAAACTCAAACACTAGTAAACTTTACCATAGATTAGTACAGAAGTAGGCCGGAACACATTTCAAATTTTTAAAAAATCTGTTTGTCCTTTCTGTACCTTTTCTTTTTCTCCTTGATTATTTAAACTTTCTTCTAGTATTTCTGCTGTTCTGTCTCATAGTTACCCTCATTAAAAATTGTTTCTGGTTTACCTTTATGTCCCACGGTGCCTTGCTCATAGAATTACTCAGAGAACCAAATTATATGAACTCAGTTCAGTACTAGCATCTGTTTTCTAGTAATTATCTTACTCATCGAGCATCGGTTTTACTGCTGTTGATGTAATGAGAGGTTTTACATGCTATTATTAATACTTTTATTTAATTTTCCTCTATTTTGACATTTACGTTCAGTTTTATAACCTCATTTCTAACAATTTTTTAAGAACAGTCTTTATTTTGAAATGGTTTCGGTGCTTACTGCCCCTTGTCTTAGACCACACACCATATGCCCAGCAACGTTCTAAAGTTCCTTGTTTAGATCATCCCTTATTGATCATCTCAGAATAATTCTTTTCAGAATGAATTTGCAGACTGTCTTTTTGTGCTTTTGCTACTTTTGCAAGTGGGAAACCATGTGGATATAGAACTTTTTTGCTCTTGATATTTTCCCCTCAAAAAACTGTGAATGTCATTTCCTTATTTCTGGTTCAGTATTGCCAAAGGAAATTCATATATCAGCCGAATGTTTTTTTCCTTTGTAAATATTTTCCCCTTTGGTTGTGATACTTATAGGATTTTTATATTTATTTTTTAAATTTTAAGTTTTTAACTAAATTCTTCTTTCTTTTTCTTACTCATAGAGAGACCTTTTACCCTTCAGATGTTGGCCTCTTTTCAGCTTCTTTCCATTGACTCTTGGTAGCTTCTCTTTCATTTTTTTTTTTTTTCTTCTTTTCCTCTGGAATACCCTTTTCCTTTAGTTGAGATTTTCCATTTGCCTTCCTCTGTATCGGTTATTATTTCTTACATTTTTTTCATCTCTTCATTTTTTACACTTTGCCTTTAATGCCTATCTCTTGTTTGTTCTCTCCTTCACTCATTTGGTTATTTGGAGTGCAAATTTTGTTGTTTTCTCTTCTAATACAGAATTTAATTCTGAGTTTGCACTCCCATCTCAACTGTTTCATCCCCCCCCATCCCCCACTTTATTTTCGAGGTCACATTTTCTTGGATTAGGTTATATTTCTTATTGTAAACAGAATAGAGCAAAAATAGTTTATTTCTGGTATCTGGAATACACTGTTCCCCTTATTTTGCACTGCGAAATGTTTTTGCCCTGAGAGTCCCTGTTGTTGGCTCTTGCTATGGACTATTGTCGCATGTTATTTAAATTGTTTGCTAGTACTTGTCGCTTGTTGTTTCTTGTCAATGATGCTGGTCGATGTTTGTTAATGCTATTGATATTGTTGTTGCTTATGTTCTTGGTTACTTGTGTTTGCTGTTTGTTGTTGCTTTTTACCTGATTAGGGATTTTCTCTGGTTCCCAACAGTGCTTACCTTCTTTCTTGTTAGAATTCTTTGCCAGATTGCAAGCTGATTCTTAGTATCTTGCAGTTATTTGTCTAGCTCAGCTTGCCTTTCTGAAGAAGGATAGCCTGTTCTCATTGTATTTTATGGGATTATTTAAAAGAAGATTTATTCATAATAGAAAATCTGCATTTTATTTTACCTCGGAATAAGTGCAGCATGAGAAACTGTCTTCTTTACAGGACATTGCACGGGTAGCTCTTCCTCCTTCTGCTCCCTCCTGTTTCCTTCCTCCTTCATGTGCCAAAACACAGAGTGCAGTGGCCTGTTTCTTTCACCTCGGTTGTGAGTGACAGTTTTACAGAAGGAACACTAGCAATGGGGATGGTTGGGTTGAGATGATGAAATGGTCTAGGCTACGTCAGAAAAGAGGTCCCTCCTGCCCAGAATTGGCAATGGGGGTATGGAGAGGCATGGGTAGAAATCTGTCTTTCTGTCTAACCTTGCTGTTTTTTCAGACACTTACCTTTCCATGGTTTTATTGATAGAAATATCTCTCAGCATCTCACTCTATCAGTCCTATTTCCAAATCTCCAAGTGTTTGTTAGTTTGAATTTTTTTCTGTGTTTTCATTAGTATTTTAATGTGGAAATAGATGACAGTGGAATAGCTACCACTGGTTTTAGCAGTTGCTGTTGTAGAAGAGGAAAAATAATTTTTTCCCTACTTTTCTAAGTTCTTCTGGCTGATCTAATAATCAAATTGATATGAGACAGATTAACAGGAGAAAACAACCAAATTTATTACGTATATACATATAAGGGTTCCATAAAAATATGGAACCGCAGGAGGTTGAGGCTTATGTGCCATCTTGAGCTAAGGAGAAGGTAGGTGGTGTGGTTTGAGACCTCATTAGGGCACAAAGGCAATTCACATGGAAATGAAAAAGCAAATATTTTGTGAACAAATGTTTGTTGGGTATCTTTAACAATGGGACACAAAAGAGGACCCTTGCTAGATTGCTCTGTCTGTCATGTAGGTCATATAAAGCTACAGTTATCTGTGATGATAGCTCCCTTCCTGGAGCTGGTGCTGTTTTAACTTCTCTTAGGTAGTTAGGGGGAAGGTCAAAGGTTCTTCACGAGTCTTTTGTTTCTTAAAAATAACCAGCTTAAAATAATCAACATCCTCAGAAAGCCATATTTTGGGGTGGCAAACTCTGCTCCCCCTCACCATCAAACCCCAAGACTTCTTACTGGAGCTTTTAGCTTGAGGTGGATATTTTAAATGGAATTTTTCAGTGTAGGTTTCTGGCATACGTTTTCTTTTTCTGATCAAATTGCAAGTCACTCTCTAGGACCCCTTCATCCCTCTTCCCATGATTAGTGAAGTTAAAGGCAGGTCTCTGATCTCAGTTCAAGAAAGTGATCAAAAACATTGGGGCATTTTTCACATCAGAATGAGTTTGTGATTTGTTACTTATCTGCACCTTTCTTCAACTGTCTAATTTTAGGGTAGAGTTTTTAGGTCATAGTAAGTCTTTTAGAACAAGGAGAAGAAAAAATGAAAAGATGTTCTAAATGGCTCACATCTAATGTAAGTCAGATAAGCCCCTAAAGAGATGTATTAAACTCTTTCCTCTTTTCCTGTTTTCAAGTACAGTCCATGGTCTGAAGGATTTAAAGTGCTCACTTAGTTTGCAAGGAAGCATTCATTTCGTGTTTGAGTACCTGCCTTGTGTTGGGGCCTTGAAAATCAAGTATAAAAAGGCATGGTTCTGTTGCAAGAGGTAATGTGGGTATAGAGTTGGTGAATATGGATGGGTTTAATCCAGTGTATGGGGTGATTTTTTGAGTGTTAATATTTTCTCAAGTTTGTTTGCAAGTTTTATCTAAGAACATTTATTGCTCAGTCCATAAAGTCTTCAGAAATCCACTGTTCTACCTAGTGTGCATACTGTTGTTTTAAGCCTAAATTGATACAATACCTAGGATTTAAATAGTTTCATCTCTAGTAATTAGATCAAGATTTTCCCTGTTACGCAGTTAGACTCCATGGACCTTTTAGGTAACTGAGGGCTGGCAGTAACATTATGAATATATTTTTTTAATTGAGTGTATGTAGTCTGTTTTAAGGAATTTTGTAGACTTCCATTACTTAACATTTCTGTATTTCAGTTGGACTGATAAAGCATAAATCGACAACATTATCATGGCATATGAGATGCAGACGTAAAATGGTCCCGTAGGGAAGTGTTAATGGAATCAAGATGGTGCAGAAGAGCTTGCCACCGGTTCAGTTGCAGCCCCCAGATAGGCAGTGACATTTAAAAAATGTCTGCTGAAGCCAGACAACCGGTTCATTAGATTAATTAAAGTACAAACTAATGCTGATCTAGTGTTCAGATAAGGACCACAGGGCTGCTGAAGTTAGAATCAGCCAGTGTTTGACATTGTTCTCTTTAAAACCGCAATGGAATTCCCCTTATGGTTTCTCATAAACTTTTGAATTTGCCTTTTAACAAAGAAGAGGACTTTTAGCATCTCTGATTTTATTCTCAATATTTAACTGCACAAGGGTAAATCTTATTTTTATTGAAGGTGACAACCTCCTTTTCCCCGATTCATTTCTCCCACTCTTTATGGGGCATTGATGATATCAAGGTAGTGACAGCAGGCTTCTACTCTCCCATAGGCTGTCCATTCTGGCAAATCCTATAGGAAGAGGAAGTTGTCTTCACTATCGTGGTCAAATACAGTTTTTTTTTTTTTCTTTTTAATCTTAATCCTTTGTGTACTGATATGTCTGTAAAATTCAATAAAAATGAATTGCTAGAATAACAAAATGGAAAATAATACAAAAATATAAGTTCCAATGTTTTATTATTTGATTCATTAAATTACTCTGTCTAATTGCTCTTTAATTTTCTGAGTATTTGCATTTAATTTCTGTACTTATTGTGGAATGGTAGTGAACAGTTTGCAGACCATACTCTGAATTGCTGCTCTGGACTTGTATTTCATTAAGAAACACTCTGTGATTCTGGGGAAAAGGGCCTGACACTCCCATCTCCTTTTAAAAGTGCTGGCATGGGCAAAAACATGACATGCCGTTAAGGTCCTTATTTTTAGGAAAAGCCCATCAAAACTGCTCCTTGGCTGTGACATTTGAGAGCACTGACAATTCCAAGCCACTTGTGACTTTTGTTTGTTATTAAAATTGCTGACTTAAAAGCATATTTAAATTAGTGCTTGTAAAGTCCCTGGTTGGAAGGATCTCAGATATAGGGGAGAAAATACACTTACAGACACATACACACATACATATGTATGTATATAAATATACATGATGAATGAATAAATTTATGTCCACATATATTTATGTATTCTTTTTTTCTATTTTTTGTCCAAAAAACCCCCAAAACACCTCTAATAAATGCACATATGATAACCAACACCCTGTACACTCAGTAACTTAATTCTGGGGAGAGTACTCAAGTACTGTACAAAACAGAACATAGCACGACGACAATATTTCTTCAGTCCTTACGTCTGTAATAAGTGCAGCCCAAGATTGAGAGGACCGTATTGTCTTCTCAAGATTGGCAAGAGCCGTATTGTCCTTGCCCAAAACAAGCAACAAAAAATGTCATAATTAGAACAAAATAGCAATTTTCCAAAAGGAAAATAAGTTTAGGCTGAGCTAATATCTCTTGTCTTACTGTTATTTGTCATGCCTTAAAATCACCTATGGTATTCATGAAATGCCTACTATGTGTGCCAGAAATGACAGGAGGTGTAGAGAGCTATAGGCTTCATCTTGACTTCAGTTAACTCCCATGGAAATGACTACAGCTTGGTAGATATTTGTTTTTTTCTCTGGGCATAATAGAAGTATGTTAATTATAAAGCAAAGCATTGTAGGTTTCTGGTAGGAAGTATTCATGAAGCTGGAGAAGCCATCCTTTCTTTGGTTGATGAATACTACAGGTTGTTGTTATAGCTTCTGTTCTGCATAAATGTCTATTTATATATAATTTTATGCATAAAATGGATGAATATATATATTCCTAAAAGAACATATGTCTTTTCCTATTTTCTGTGCCAGGCTAATACCCTTTGTTAGCACAATGTTGAAGTAAAAGATTGGAGAGGAAGGACCAAGCCCTTTAATCTACTGGTAGTACTGCCTCCTTAACACATTACAGGGCATATTGCTAAATGAAGGAAGAAAGGAAAGAAGAAAGAAAGGGAATATTTTTAGGATAGATACAAAGTGCTTTAATTTATTCTTGCAACTGAGTATTTTTTCAAATATTTTGCTTAATTTTAACTGTACACACACACACATTTTTCTTTATTGGTAGAAAGCATTTAATAAAAAAGCTTATTTTTCTATTAGAAGAAACTTAGTTTTAGCTAATATTAAGTCTGTGAAACTTCAGATTTTAAGAGTCTCAAAAGTAAAAAAATATAGTCAGTTTTTAAAGTTGTAACTACCTCAAGAAGTAAATTAACCTTTATTTATTTTTGTGGGAGACGTAATTCTAAGATGGTCTAAAATTCTTGTCTCCTGGTGTGGACATGCTGTATGACCCCTTCTTCAAGTGTGGGTAAGACCTGTGAATATGAGATGTCACTCCCATGATTATGTTACATTATATAAGACTCTTTCATAACAGATTAGAGATTTTCCTTCTGGCTTTGAATAAGTAAGCTGTCATGTTGTGAGAGCATGGCTAGGACCTGAGGGTGACCCCTAAGAGCAGAAAATGACCCCTAGTTGACAGCTAGCAACAACCCCCCCAAACAAACAAACAGACAAAATACGAGGACTTCAATCCTTCAACCGTAAGGAACTAAATTCTACCAACAACTTGAATGGGCCTGGAAGAGGACCCTGAGCCTCATATGAGAGCACAGTCATGGCCAACTCTTGTGAAACCCTGAGCAGAGAACAGTTAACCCATGTCCAGACTCCTGACTCATGGAAACTGTAAGACAATAAATTTATATTTTGTTTTAAGCCACTAAGTTTATGATAGTTTGTTATGCAGCAACAGAAGACTAACACAGTTTTAAAATTTATATGTACTTTGGGTTTTCACCTTTTACACAATCGCCCAGGGTAAATTATTAGTTTAGTTTAGTTTAATATCAATGAAAAGAATTGTCTTTCTGATTGCAGAGCCCTCATTATCTGATGCTGTTGTGAGTGAGGCATTTCCTACAAGTTTCTGTTTTCAAGGTTACAAAAGTTTACCCCTTACAGTCAAGAAACAAGTTACCCATTTGTGGTGGAAATTTTTTAGATAATAGACACTTTCCCATCATCTTAAACATAGCATAGCAGTAGAACAGCGCCTTAATACTTGGTCACACATGTTCTTAGTGTTGATAAGAACAATGAAAGAATTACTGGGGAGGAAGATTGTCTGGCCTCAGGCATGGGGAGGTGGGATGATTAAAACAAGCAGCTGACAGGTGAAGAGTGAGCCTTTAGTGCCACAGCACTCTAAATGCTCCTTAATGACTCAGACAGACATCATTGTTAAGAAACTTAGGTGAATTTTATACCCCTATACAGGGATATCTTGAGGCCACATTTAGTACTGTGTTCTTCAGTGCAAAATTACCAACTACTACCCACATAATTTTGTGTTCTTGAGTCTTTTTTTGCACGATAGCAGAAGCATCAGTGAACATAGATTGCATACTAAATGTTCTAAGTCATTTCACTTTCTCCTGGGAAAGCCTTATCTCTTGTCACCCCTGCACCTAACTTTTCCCAGTCACATCCTTCCTCATTTCTCAATGGCCATTTCTACTCCGTATGTGGGTCAGGAAGTCACATTATCACACCTGTGTAAACTCTGTGTGTGTGTGTGTGTGTGTGTGTGTGTGTGTGTGTGTGTGTTTATTTCAGTAAATTTTTCATTGAAGTATTGACATAGAGCTATCATGTGCAGAAGTCATAAGTGTCCAATTTTTTTCATATTTACAAAGTGAATATGTGCCCAACATCCTGATGGAAAAGAACGACTAACTGCAGCAGTTTGCCTCCTGCTTACTGCTCTCCCCTCAGAAGCCGACCCTTATCCTAAATCCTGTATGCACAGACTGTTTTGCCTGTGTTTGAACCCTAGACTCATGGAATCTCACATCATTTTTTTTCCTCTTTTTTTTTTTTTTTTTTTAAACTCCACATTAGGTTTGTGATGTTCACCCATGGTGTTTTCTATAGCTGTTGTTCGTTCTCATTACTATATTTATTCCATCGTATGAGTAAATGGCAGTTTACCCATTCTACTCTTAATGCACATTTGAGTAGTTTGCAGTTTTTGTGCGTGTATTTTGAATACTACTGCCATGAACATTTCAAACATGTCTTTTAGTGAATACATATATGCATTTCCACAGTGCAGAGGTCAGCAAGCTGCTCTATAAAGGGCTAGGCTGTAAACAGTTCCCTCCTCGGGGCCCATATTTCCTGCATCCCCATCTTCACCTCTGCTGCTGCAGCAGAAAAGCAGCCATAGATACTGCTTAAATGAATGAATGTGGAATGTGTATTTCAATAAAACTTTTATTATGGACATTGAAATTTGAATTTCATATAGTTTTCACATGTCATGAAATATGATTCTTTTGATTTTTTAAAAACCATCTGAAAGTGTGAAAATCAATCTCAACACATAGGGTGAAAAAAAAAAATAGGCAGCTAGCCTGATTTAGCCTTAGGCTAGAGTTGGCAGACCCCTGCCATGAGGCATGTGCCTAGGGTGGCCTGCTGGGTCATGTGGTGCAGATAGTATTTAAATTTAACTAAAGAAGATTCTGCCAGTTTTTCAAAGTGATCATATCCAGTTTACACCGTATAAATTGTTTTTTAATGAATAAAGGATGTAGATTTTAGTGTTTGGATTTTGTGATTGCTTAGGAAAGAGTTGGCTTACTATTGACTCTCGCCTGGTTGTGATTATGGGAAGTTAGATGTTTAGATAATTGGCTGGAACTGCACTTATTAGCAAAAATAATTGCAGTGTGTGATTGGAAAGTGTTGCATGTATACCTTTTATTTTGTTTACTTCTTACTGTTAATGGACCAGATCAAGAAACACTATTTTTTATTTAGAATTTCATGTTTCCTTGAACACCTCTATAACTTTAGTCACACATGCTTTACTTATAAAAAAGCTTTCAAATGTAATTTCTCTTTTTAAAATGGGTTGTGTTTCTGGGTTGTGTTTCCTGTTTTAATAAACTCTTGGGGTAATGTTATGTGTAGTCAGCATTCAAAATTATATTTGGGCTTTTGAAAGCTCTCCTCTTATACAAGCTGAGTGAATGTGCCCTTTTGATTTTCTGTGCAATTTATCTTGCTAAAGGTATATTAATAATGTTTCAAAGTGTAATGTATCACTTACAGGAATGCTTATGTGAAATATTGTTGACCGTAAGAGTATTTATAGAACCAAGACATACATTGATACTGTTGCTAAATTAATTGGGGGAGGAGGAGCTGCTCTTTTGGGATTGGCATTCATCTGAGAGTTCTGTGATGTAAAGGACATGAACTCTCTAAGGGTCTGGGTTTGAGTGGCAGACCATTTGGAAAATATTAACTAATTCGGTTCCTGGAGGACAGTTTATTTAGTTATTCACTGAGTACCCAGGTCACGTCCCTCGTGTTGAGTTTACGTTTCTTTTCCCAAGTGTACTGCACTGCCAGGGCAGAAACTCACTTCTGTGCTGCTGTGTGCTCTTGACAAGCCATCGTTACTTGTGGTGTAAGCAGCTGTCTGAACGCTTTGATTCATTAGACTAATTTGATCTTAGTGATTGTGGTGGATATTAGGTTAATAAAAGAAAGGGGCACTATACTCTCTCTTCTCCATGAAAAGCAGATTTTATTACTAACTAGAAGCAATGAGCCCATTCACTGGGGAATATGTACCTTCCAGAAGGAAATTGTGAGAAGCCAGAAGTTTGCCCCTTTCGTTTGCCTTTTCCACCCTCTCTTCCTCCTCTTCTTTTTTTCTGAATGCCCTTCTGGTTATGATACTGGCTCAGGTGGCTGAGAAACAAATGAAATCTTTGTACCAAGTCCAGGAATTAACTTCCACCCTTCTTTGACCTATTAGAGAAGACCTATTTCTCATTAGAGAAGACCTATTTCTACTGTATATATTTTTTCTCTCCCTTTTTATGTGAAAGAATGGTGAAAAGCAGCTTGCAAAAAATGTGAATTGGACAATCTTTGCTTTAATATTTGTTTCTTTCCTGCTTAATTAAGAACTAAGAATCTATATGCCTTCTGATATCACGGCCTCATGCAAAACCACTGTTAATAAGTTTCTATATAGAGTTTTAAATTTTATTTTCATGAATGTGTGCCTGATGCCTATGAAGGATGGTAGATTTTGACTGAAAGCATTAATAAATTTTTCAAGCGTGATTTCATCTGGTAAAATGGTGGCTGAAATTCCTTTGTCTTCCAGATACTTGCAAATTTTCCCTTTTTCTTTGTCCCCTCCCCCCAGTTTTACTGAAATATAATTGATATAAGAATATTGTGCTAGGTGTATAACATGATGATTTGGTATATGTACATATTGTAAAATGATCCCCATAATAAATTTAGTTAGCATTCATCACCTCACATAGTTACATTTTTTTTCTTGTGATGAGAACTTTTAAGATTTACTCTCTTAGCAACTTTAAATTTTACAGTACAGTATCGTTAACTTTAGTCACCAGGCTATACATTACATTACATAATGTATTTATCTTATAACTACAAGTTTGTACCTTTTGACTTCTTTCATCCATTTTGCCCCCTGTCCTCTTTGACAATCATCAGTTTGTTATCTGTGTTTATGAGTTTGGATTTTTTAGATTTCAAAGTGAAGTCATACAGTATTTTATTTGTCTTTCTCTGTGTCTTTTTTCACTTAGCATAATGCCCTCAAGGTCCATGTTGTTGCATATGTCAGGATTTCCTTTTTTTTTTATGGCTGAGTAGTATTTCATGTTACACACACACACACACACACATTTTCCTTAAATCCATTCATTCATAAATGGACACTTTGGTTGTTTCCATGTTTTTGCTGTCATAAGTAATGCTGCACTGAACATAGGGCTGCAGCTGTCTCTTTGAGACACCGATTTCATTTCCTTCAGGTATATACCCGGAAGTGGAATTGCTGGATTATAGGGTAGTTTAATTTTTAATTTTTTGAGGAACCTCCATGCTGTTTTTCATCCTGGCTACACTGATTTTCATTCCTTCCAACAATGTACAAGGATTCCCTTTCTCCATATCCTCTACAACACTTTATCTCTTGTCTTTTTCATAAGAGTCATTCTGATAGGTGTGAGGTGATATCTTACTGTGGTTTTGATTTGCATTTCCCTGATAATTTGTGACTTTGAACACCTTTTCGTATACCTGTTGTCCATTTGTATGTCCACTCTGGAAAAATGTCTATTCAATTCCTCTGCCCATATTTTAATCAAAAATTTTTAAATTGAGTTATATGAGTTCAATATATACTTTGGATATTAGCCTCCTAGCAGATACCTGATTTACACATAGTTTCTCCCATTTCATAGTTTGCATTTTTGTTTTGTTGATGGTTTCCTTTGCTGTGATAAAGTTTTTTAGTTTGATGTAGTCTCACTTGTTGATTGTTGCTTTTGTTGCCTTTGCTTTTGGTGTCCCATCCAAAAAATTATCACCAACACCAATGTCAAGGAGCTGATTGCCTGTGTTTTCTTGTATTTTGTGGTTTCAGGTCTTAAATTCAAGTGTTTCATTCACCTAGCATTGATTTTTTTTTTTTTTTTATGTAGTGTAAGATAGCGTCTAGTTTTATTGTTTTGCATATGACTGTTAGGTTTTCTCAGCACCATTTATTGAAGAGACCGTCTCTTCTCTATTGTTTATTCTTTCCTCCTTTGTTGTAAATTAATCGACCATATATGTGTGGATTTGTTTCTGGGCTCTCAGTTTCGTTGTTGATTTATGTGTCTGTTTTTCTGTCAGTAGTGTACTATTTTGATTAGTAGAGCTTTGTAGTATAGTTTGATATTGGGAAATGATGCCTTCAGCTTTGTTCTCTCAAGATTGCTTTGGCTAGTTGGCGTCTTTTGTGGTTCCATACAAATTTTAGGATTGTTTGTTCTATTTCTGTGAAAAACGCTGTTGGAGTTTTTCAATACAATAAGGATTGTATTGAATATGTAGATTGCTTTGTTAGTATGGACATTTTAATAATAATTATTCCAGTCCATTAGCATAGAAAATCTTTCAATTAATTTGTGTCTTCTTCAGTTTCTTTCATTAATGTCTTACAGTTTTCAGTGTACAGGTCTTTTACTTCTTTGATTAAATTGATTCTTAGTTATTTTATTCTTTTGGATATAGTTGTAGATGAGATTGTTTTCTTAATTTCTCTTTCTAATAGTTCACTGTTAATGTATAGAAATTCTACAGATATTTGTATATTGCTTTTATGTCCTACAACTTTACTGAATTTGCTTATTCTAACAGCTTTTTGGTGGAGTCTTTAGGATTTTCTATATACAATATGCCATCTGCAAATAGATAACAGTTTTACTTCATTATTTCCTAATTGAATGCCTTTTCTTTTTCTTGCCTAATTGCCCTGACTGGGACCTCCAGTACAATGTTTAATGAAAGTGGCAACAGCGAGCATCCTTGTCTTATTCCTTAGAAGAAAAGCTTTCAGCTTTTCATCATTGAGTATGTTAGCTGTGGGTACCTTTTCCTTATTGAGGCCTCTGGTTTTTCATTTTTGGCTGATGCATTTTAGTTTCATCATTTTAGACTTCCAACTTCAGATCATTATATAACATACAATAAAACTCAGACATGGAGATGTACTTAAGATTGAGTAAAATATATTTTAACAAAATAAATTTAAATACATTAAGTAAAATACATTTAAAATTTTTATATAGAAGGATGTCACTTTAAAAAACCATTATTACATGCATTGTATTATTTTGATTATAAGTGTGTTTGTTATAGAAAATTTGGAAAGTGAAAAAGCATAAAGAAAAACATTACCCAGAGATAGTTAGTCTCTGTTCCTGTTTTGGAGTATTGCATGAGATGTCTCTGTCAGGCTCAGTCTCTACTTGTCTTTCTCTCTTTCTCATATTTATTTATTGTATTTACGATATATTCTATATTTATAAGTATATGACATATCTCACGCATACACACACATACCGTCACACACACACACACACACACACACACACACACACACACACACACACACACACACACACACACAGTATAGACTGAATTATTTGCCTCCAAAATTCATGTTGAAGTCCTAATCACAATGCGACTGTATTTGGAGTTAGGGCCTTTAGAAGGTAATTAACATTAAATGAAGTCATAAATATGGGACCCTAATTCAGTAGGACTGGTGGCCTTATAAGAAGAGAAAGAAAGTGAAATCTTTCTCTTTCCTCTGTTGTGTACATGTACCAAAGAAGGTCCCCGTGAGCATACTGGGAGATGGTAGCCTGCAGACCTCAGAATGAAATCTACCTTGCAGACACCTTGATCTTGGATTTCCCAACCTACAGAACTATGAGAAATACATTTCTGTTGTGTAAGCCACCCAGTCCACAGTATTTTGTTTCGGTAGCCCAAGCTAACACGTGCATGCATGCATACACACACCAATCCTATGTGTACACAGACACACACATTTTAAACAGAAATCGAGGTCATTTTCTATGTAATATAGTACTTTTAAATTTTTTGATTACTGTTAGCATAAATCACAATGTGATTAAATTATATTTTTTCTCATATATGCTGCATGCTTTCCCATGCAAGTGAGACTAGTTTAAATTTTTGTCATGATTTAAAGCTTTATTTTGTTTTAGACATGCCCATTATATAGTGATAGCTCAGGTTTGTTGATATTTGAGGGGTCTTTGTTTTTCTTTTTTATTTCTGTAGACTGGAAGACATATAACAGATTATTTAGATGATGAGTATAGCAGAAGTGGACAGTTACAAGTGCAGGGGTGACACGTGGAAAGACATGAGCTTTTATGTGTAGGCTCTTAGGGAATAGCATGAAAAGGTATGTAGCATGCATTTTGGAAATTTCTGTTCTGAGTTTAGCTGTGTGTTGTTTTCAGCCAGCAATACAAGGCTCAATTTTCTATCTCTAAAGCTGGGTGGGGCTTGGTAGTAACAGGAGTGCCCTGAAGGCCAGCCACGAAGCTCTCTGAATACGCCCTTCATTTGTGACATCAGTGGGTGACTGCATAGAGCCCGCTGTTCCTTCTTGGGTCTGGACTATTCCAGACTGCTGAGTCTGTGGGATAATTGTGTGCTGGGTCAGGGAGGAATCACCTGCTGACTCCGGCTGCTGCCTTTGTAAAGTAGATCTGATGACACTGGCTCCCTTGAAAAATTGGTGTCAAGCTAATTCATTACATTGCCCAAAGGGAGAAGACAACCTTTCTTACGGCCTTGATACAGAAGCACATCACTTTTTCTGTGGCACTGTGTGTGTGTGTTTTTTTTTTTTTTTACCAGCATACTATACTGAGTGATTAAATGGAACTCAGGAGGAAGGACATGCAATCTATGACTAGACACTGGAAGCCCATTAGTGTCCAGCCTGGCCTGGTAGAGTTGAAATTTGCTAAAACTGTGAGAGTCTGTGGGCAAGAATTTTGTTGGATTAAATATTATTTGGAATAATTCTGTCATATACCAGGACCCTAAAACTTTTTGGTTAAACAAAAATGTTAGTTGTGAATTTCAGGTTTTTTGCTTGACTTTTTTTTTTTTTTGTAATTCTAATTATGCTAATGTAGCAAGATATGGATATTAGTGATAATACTGATAAGTAGATATAGATAAATCTACAGATTAACAGATTGGTACATAGATATATCTTATATAATATAGATATATCTTTACATGTAACATAGACATCGATACAAATCTAGAGATAACAATATAGAGATAGATGTAGATAATATATAAAAGAGTGTCTTTTTTATTCACTGATACATCTCCAGCATGGACTATCACCTGCCAAGTAGCAGATGCTCATTAAGTGTTAGTTGAATGAGTTGCAGAAAAAGCTAACTGGAGGATGAAGGGTTTCAAGTTGATAAACTACAGCACTTACTCCTTTGAGCATCCTCCAAATGCACCCAGCCAAACAGAGATTATTTGGAGGATACAGCAAATTATAGTACAAACCCGGGTACAAAAAACCTGGTAGCTTAAAAAACATACCCATGCCTAGGCCCTGCCCCTGAGATGCTAATTTAAAGGGCTAGTGCGAGGCTCAGGCATGGTATTTTTTAAAAACTTCTTGGGTGATCCACTGGTTTAGCAGGAAACAAGCAATGCGTGGATACAAAACTCTAGTCCTGTTTTTGACTGAGATGCAAATGATTAGGCTGGATAACTATGGTCAGTGCAGAGGAAGGGTCTGCTGAGGACCCAAGTAGGTTCCAAGTGTCAGAGAATGTGCAGGTAAGATTCAGGTGGAGGGAGGAGCTGGAAGGCTGTCCCAAGCAGACATGATCACTTGAGCAAAGCCTGGAGGGTGGAGAGAAGTGTGTCATTTCTGTGAGGGAGAAACAAGAGTAGGTTAGCTTTACCAACCAAAGTTTAAGGCCAATGTCAGATTGAAGCTTTCTGAGTTACAAAATGCTACTTAAAGTGATCCTTGCACTTAGCTTTCTTACCATGTGTTAAAGTTTGTACTATATAGACATGTCCTTGTAGAACTGTCTGGTGAACTCTGAGTATTTTGGGCTTCTGTTTAGGTCAAATATACTAAAGTACTTGTGATCACAAGATCCTGCTCTACTTAAAAAGTCTAGTTAAATATTAATGTGAGGAAATTTGCTCTTGCATATTTTCACACGTAATTTCTTTAATTGGTATTATGCATTTTGCATAATTTAAATACAGACATCTGGGTGATTTGCTCAGCCAGCAGAGAGGACTATTTCATCAGAAAGATCTACACAGCATCTTCTCTGAATTGCCTGCCAGCAGTTAGCTGTGTAGCATTTAAATAAAGAATGATGTTTCTGCAGTGGGAAGTGTAGTAGAAATTGAACTGGCCCCAAGAGTTTCTGTTCATTAAAAGGACAATATTAATTTTATTTACTGTTTAAAGTTCAACTGCCAGTATGCCAGGAAATTTATATTTGTTAGTACCATTGAGTATGTGGTAGCCAGGTTCTTTTCTTGCTGTTTCTGCCCTGGTGAGTCTGGGACTGTTCACCATCTGTCTAAATGTGTTTCTTTTGACTACCGGTACTATAATGTGGATTGTTTGAAAGTTATGGGAAAAATATAAAGGCTTTTGCATTCCCATTTCAGATTTTATAATGTAATAGTTTCACTCTGATATCAACTTCATGATGCTAGGTTCAGATATTTTGGATACTTGTTAAATTATTTATGATAATAGTCTTTTAGAATTAAACCTTTACATTTAAACAAGATTCTCCTATAAGCTTGACTTATTCTGGGCTTTTTAAGTATTCATTTGAGGTTCAAGAGCTGTTTTTGCTTAGCAAGGAGCGTAAATAGGCCAGTCTCAGCCCTGGGTTCAGAGGTCACAAATACTGTTCATTAGTTTGGTTCTCAATGATCTCATCCCTGTCTCTCATCCCTAGGGCTTGATTTGTCCTAGACCCACTATTTGCTTTCTGGAGAAACAGATAGACAATAAACCGATAATACAATTTTGATAGCCTTGAGTGCTCTGAAAACAATAAGCCATGTGGAGTGATGATAGAATGTGCCTGGGAGTAGGGGAGTAGTGGTGGGGGAGGACATAAGCTTTATCTGAGCAAAGACTTTGTCCATATCACTCACTGGTGATCTCCAGAGAGCTGGCAGCGTATATGATAATAGCTGACTGACAAGAAGGAGCAAGCCACAAAGATTTAAGTGGAGGATTTCCCAGGCAGAAAGAACAGCATGTGCAAAGGCCCTGCACTGGGAATGAGGAAGCCACTGTGACTATTGTGAATATTGTGACTCAAGTGGAGAGTGGAGGGCGATAAGGTTGGGGAGATGGTGAGGGCCTAATTAATTGAGATGAGGGCCGAATTAATTGAGGTATGGGCCATTTCAGTCTAAATGCATGAGAGAGCCTTGTAGGGTTTAATGTCTGACCTTTTAATATTTTGAACAAATGTCTCTCGCTGTCACATGAAGAATAGGTTCTAGAGTAGTAAGAGAGGACGCAGAAAGATCAATTGGGTCATGTCAGAGACTCCAAGCAGGAGACGGTGGTGGCCAGACCAGGCCAGTAGCATTGGAGATGGAAAGTTGTGGATGATCCAGACTGTCTTGCAGCTAGAGCTAATGGACCCACTGACGGTGTGGCTATGGGTTTCAAGGCAAAGGGAGGGATTGATGGTGGCTTCTAGATGAACTCACCTGACTTTTTTTTTTTTTTTTTTCCCATCCTGTGGATTGCTAATTCTGTCTTCCAACTTGAACTTCCTTCTTCCCGAGGCTTCATCCTGATGCTGATCCCTGGTCGTCCCTTGCCTCCCTAGGTCTGTGGTATCTGCCAGACCTTTTCAGTTTAGGTAGATTTCCAGTCCTTAACTTCCACAAACTGTTCTTTCCCTTCTTTTTCTGTTTTTTCATCTGATTATGATTCAAAGAACATAATTAATAGAGCTCTCCCATGAAGGATTACATGCTACCAGTCAGCTTTGCAGGGACGTAGAACATGCTGCTAGCCAGCAGATATATTTTTCTTCACCTCATCATTCTCTCTGAGAACATAGCAAAAATAAAGTTATTTCCTGGAGGAATGTGAAGGAGATTCTTGTTTCTTTTCATCATAGTGTGCTCATGTTGTATGGACAAAGGGTAGAGGAAAGCAGGATGAAGGTTGAGGCATTGACTTCCTGGTAATCTTGGCAACTATTGTCTTTCTCTGCTAGATGGACAGGATTCTTTCTATATGCATAAGAATGTATAAGGAACAGTGCTTCACTTCTGGGTAATGCCAGCTTGTGGCAAACTCTCAGGATTTTATAGATAATTGGTTTGTGTTGAAAATGATTGTTTCATTTTTATATTATATAAAGAACATGTAAATTACTTGATGACACTTGCTAGTTAAATTGGCGAGTGAGCTTTAATAAGTCAGCAATACCCACGTGCTGAGCTATCTGGAAAGTAGAACCAGGAAATGTCAGGATTTTTTTCCTAGCCATAAAAATCTTTTGGGTATTTATTGGATTTTTGCAACTTTTGCAAACTTTCCAATTTCCTTATTTCTTATTAAGAAGAGTATGTAAAACAGTTCAGAAGAATGTCTCTACTTACAGTCAGTCTAAACTAATTGTCACCTTAGAGTCTGTCTTCCTCTACAGTGTTTGTCAAGCAATCCCCCCATCCCGCACCCCCCGCCCCTCCCAGCCCCAGCTAATTCTGACCCTCTTTACCCTCTTTTTCTGTTCATTCTT
>NW_011888788.1:12171281-12172810 GCF_000151845.1 Pteropus vampyrus | reverse complement strand
TAAGAAGAGTATGTAAAACAGTTCAGAAGAATGTCTCTACTTACAATCAGTCTAAACTAATTGTCACCTTAGAGTCTGTCTTCCTCTATAGTGTTTGTCAAGCAATCCCCCCATCCCGCACCCCCCGCCCCTCCCAGCCCCAGCTAATTCTGACCCTCTTTACCCTCTTTTTCTGTTCATTCTTCACATCCTTGCCAGATTCGTCTTCTGAAGTATCAAACAGCTCCTGTCTTCAAAATTCTCAGTTGGCTTCTTGGTTTCTCAATCAAAATAATGACCCATCTGCCTGGCTTTTCAGATCATTTTTTCCAGGTTTATTAGTTAAACTGGATGTCCAGAGGTTTCTTGTATATGTTCCCACATTTTCCACCTCCATATCTTCATTTAAGAAACCCCTCAAATCCGAAGTACCTCTTGTTTTTTTCCTTCCCTTTTGTGGCCTGCTGAAATCTTGTTTTTGACTTTGATGTTAAAGAGGCAGTTGGAGATGACGCATCACAGATTTCAAAGAAACGAGATAATGATAAAAAGCAAAACATCTCACTCTGCAGCAGAAACCACTGTAAAATCACTAATAGATGTCAGATGAAAAAGGTTGTGACTGAGGAAGAGGGAAGGTTGTAAGGGCATGTTCCGAAGCTTGCGCCTCAAACTGAATGAGTGAGGATTCTAAAAACCCTCCTCAGTACCCTCAGGTCAGGGAGGAACAAATTCATTTTCCTGCTCCTATTAAGGAATCATAGATGTGGCTGATGGTGATAACTGGGAAGATGCTGACTCTCTCTGTAAGTGAAGGCCCGGTGAAACAATAAGCAGCCTGAGAGAAACTGTCTCCATAGGAATGGAATCTGCTCAGGCAGGAGGAAGGAGCTCAATAGGGGATATTTAACCACTTTGTTAAGCGAGGGCAGAGCCCAGGAACTCAAAGCCTCTACAGCTTGTCAGCTGATATTTCCTGGCCCTCTGTCATTCCATCAGGCCGGAGAAGAGTGGATGCAACACAGACTACTCAGTCTTTGAGCTAGAAAGATCCTGGATATGGCAGGACAGGAGTCAAGGAGTTACTCATCCTGTGTTAGAGCGTATGGAGTTTCTGGAGAGACACACCTAACCATACACACGATGAGAAAAAAAGGAATAGGGCGAGTATATAAACATAGCTCTAGAGGTGGATGGGTGGCTAAATGGACAGATGGACAGACAAACAGATTGCAGGAAAAGGATTAAGGCTTGCAAAGGTTAAAAAAATCCAGATCAAGATGAAAATATACCTAAAGGCAAAGAAAGAATTTCTTACAATTGCTTCATTCTGTGGAACAAGTTAATGAGAAACAAGAGTTTAATAAACAAAACAAGATGATAGATAATAAAAAGCAGAATTAGATGAAACAAGAGAGATTGTAGACTTAAAGATAGACTCGGATTTCTAATACAACATCCATTGCAGGACCAGTAAAGTTAGAACTATCAAGGAAAACAATAGATGCCATTGAGATCAAATTAGTAAAAGTTAAAGGTTTGATTATCTC
>NW_011888788.1:12162508-12171231 GCF_000151845.1 Pteropus vampyrus | reverse complement strand
GAGAAGAGTGGATGCAACACAGACTACTCAGTCTTTGAGCTAGAAAGATCCTGGATATGGCAGGACAGGAGTCAAGGAGTTACTCATCCTGTGTTAGAGCGTATGGAGTTTCTGGAGAGACACACCTAACCATACACACGATGAGAAAAAAAGGAATAGGGCGAGTATATAAACATAGCTCTAGAGGTGGATGGGTGGCTAAATGGACAGATGGACAGACAAACAGATTGCAGGAAAAGGATTAAGGCTTGCAAAGGTTAAAAAAATCCAGATCAAGATGAAAATATACCTAAAGGCAAAGAAAGAATTTCTTACAATTGCTTCATTCTGTGGAACAAGTTAATGAGAAACAAGAGTTTAATAAACAAAACAAGATGATAGATAATAAAAAGCAGAATTAGATGAAACAAGAGAGATTGTAGACTTAAAGATAGACTCGGATTTCTAATACAACATCCATTGCAGGACCAGTAAAGTTAGAACTATCAAGGAAAACAATAGATGCCATTGAGATCAAATTAGTAAAAGTTAAAGGTTTGATTATCTCGGTGAACACAAGTGAAATGATCAAGATATTAAAGCAATTAGAAGCTAAAAGATAAAACAAAGACGATGTAATACAAGGATAATTGGTGTCCCTAAAGTACACAGTCAACAAATGAAAAAGAAAATAGAATATAAAAACAAGACAATTTTCATGAAATGAAAAATAAATAAACTGAGTCTGTAGATTAGAAGGCTGTATTGTGTTCCAGGAAAATTTAGAGTATGGAATGTCTCATATTGAGATCTATCCTAATTAACTATTGAATTTCAAGTATAAAAAATTTCAGAGATCCAGGCAGAAAACCAAATTATATCCCATGGATAAAAAGTCAGATTAGCTTCATATTTCCTTAGAGCAGCATTCAGTTTCAGAAGACAGTGGGGCCATGTCTTTACTGTTCCAAGAGAAAAGAAGTGTGAGCCAGCATGTGGCCCAAATTAGTGTAGGTCTGATGTCATTCAGGTGTAAGGGCAGGAGGCAGATATTCTCAAACATATACAAGTTTGAGTATTGCTGTTTAAAACCAAAACTTTTATGAAAAATATATATTCAGTGCTATCAACCTCTAAATATGTTTCATAATGTCTTAACTTAGAAGGATATTTTAGGAAGTATCTCTTGTGAAGAAACATTTGGTTGAAATTCAGCAACTACTTTTCCTAATGTGAAATTCAAATAAAATCAAATGCATTTAAAAAAAATTAATGAGTAGTTTTGCTAGAGAATAACTTTATTTTTTATAAAAGTCTTCCTGCCAGTCTGACTTCCTCCTTCCCTTCTCACATGCACACTGGGCATGTGCCCTAAGCCCCAGTTGTGGCGCTCTTCCTTCCATTTTGCTGTTGTAGTCAAGTTTGCAGAAATTAAGTGCACTTTATGCTATGAGGCATCTCTACAAAATTCCACTAGTTAATAAAACACATAGACTATTCCACAAAAAGATTTTGACATTTAATATTTGGCTATCAAAAAAAAAAAAAATCCACTTGAAATCACTTACTCCCTAGAGTGCCAAATTTTCAGTATTTATTGAGTGATAGTTGTATACCCAGTGCAGCTGTGTTCACCTAACATGTTTAGTATGAGGAAACACAGTTTCTACTCTTAAAGAGTTCTTATACTTGAGGTGGCACAGGTACATTGCCACAGTTTTCCCAGTATTTCCCAAGCAAGATCTAGCTTTCAGGTGGGCTTCTCAAGACAGAAAAATAGATTTTTGTTGTTCATAAATTTTTATATTGATTTTCACTTATTTATTCAGGAAAGTTGTTGAGTTTTGTCAGATACAGTGCTAAGTATGAAGGATGTGGTTATGATTAAGAGGTTGAATCCATGCTGAATCTCAAACGAATATAGTGGTTAGTTACATGGGATGCTCTCAGCGAGCCAAGCCCATGTGCGGCCTTCTTCCCTCCCATCTGGGCAGCCCTGCCTGCAACTCACCTGAACCTCTGGAATCTGCCAGAAGTGATGCTGCAATTGTCCCAGCACTGGACACATGTTTTAAATTCAAAGGTTGAAGAAAAACATATGGAATATATTATTTGCAAATGTAATGAACATAATATTTAAAGTAAGCTGATTCTGTTTTGACACTTTTAGTCAGGCTATAGCTTTCCTTTTAATGCAAATATTGGTTGCCAAAAGATTTGTTTCAATACAAAATATGTGCAGCTATACATATTTTATCACTTTCTTTACTTGGGACCCAGTGTGCCTGGAGTTGGGGAAGTGGTCGCCAGCACTGCTATTTAAATATTCCATCTTATCAAGGAGGTGTTTCATAAATTATGTATAACAGTAGATGCCACTCAATAAATATTTTATATGTGATAGATATTTTTGTCTGAAATCACTTTTTCACTTGAGCAATGATTTAAACCCTCGTTTTTAGTTTTATTAGGTGACACTTTTATAATATCATGTAGCAAATGCAGCTTGAATGTCATAGAGCTTTAGGGCAGCATTAATCATAAATTCATCTGCCTGCACACTCAATTCTGGAAAACTTTTTCTTAATTCAGATTTTAACCATTCTATGTAAGGAAGCGTGTGTGAGTATGGCTGGTGTGTGTGTGTGTGTGTGTGTGTTAGGTATGGGTTGGGACAAGTAATGCTTTTGACCTTAATGGCTTTGAAATTTAAATAATTTTCAAAGTTTCTGAGACTTACCTTAAAGAAAGGAAAAAAAAAAGGGGTTTCAGTGGTTAAAAAAGAAAAAAGAAACCAAACTGGTTTGGGATGTAGCCTTTTGGAGGATTTATTGTCCACTTTTATGCAGAAAGAAAATACCTGTGTCTCTGGACTCATGAGAATAGTCACTCTCCTTTTCACGTGGACCTAGAGGCCTGGAACAATTCATTGCCAGAAGGCTGCCTACCATGTGTGCGGTAGGCAGTCACAGTTCCGAGCTACCAGACCTTCCAGTGAGGACGTTGTTTTATGCGATGGAACTGTATGATTAAATTCTCCACTGTAATATATATGTTTTTAAATTACATATATTTAACTTCTTGAATTCTCTGGGCAGAAGGAAACACATGAATTCGACTAATATCCCAGAGGTAGGAGCAGGGGCTGGCTTATTTAGATGGCTCATTTCAGCTAAGATTTGCAAGGGCCTTGGTGTAGCAAATCAAGATGACTGAAGTCTTTGACCTCAAGGCCTGAAGTTCTGAGCCTTGGGATGAGAACCTGGCTGATAAGAGGAGTAATTGAAGAACAATGATATGCTTCATTTCCTTCTCTTGAATCTAAGTAATGCATTGGTCATTTTCTCTGCGTATCTATTTAATGGTTGTTAAATTAAATTACTTTCTTTCAAGTTGTGGTTTTTATGTTTTCTTTTTAATCATCTTTTCTGCCACTTCATTCCATTGCCCTCTTACATGACTCCAGCTCTGCATGTGCGTGTTTAAAACTCAAATGTCTGCAGAGATGAAGGCTTGAGGGACTTCTCTGTTTCCACCGCCCTTCCCCAGCATCTCTTAGGAGCTCCCTTGTCTGCACGGTTGTGAAGTTCTGAATCTTTCACCTACAGAATGGCAGACTCTGTATGTTGTTTTAATATTTAAATGACACAAAATACATTTGTATATTTCAGGAATGTAGGGAGTACCGATTGTGTTTTAGGCAGAGCTGGGCGCTGGCATTCCAGAGCTATGCCTTGGTCACTGCTGTTGGATTGCTGAGGTAGGGGTGGAGAAGAGATTCACTAGGAGTGTATCTGACCAGGAGCCCCGGTTAATAGCTTGGAACTTGCTCCCCTGTTGCTCCCATCACACCTGTCATCACAGAACACGATGTCATGCTTTTGGATGTGACTCATTGTGAACTTAGCACAGCTCAACCTCCAGGCTGGAATTTTAACCTTCAATCATCTGGAATTTGTCTGCTTTCCCTCAGATTTGCCTAGAAGCCTGATTTTAGAGGTCTTTTATCTTAGGTCAGGTGGACCTGATATGAAGACATAGGCCAGCCAGTCTCTTTTCCGAAGGGCTGCCATTGACCACCGTTCCTGCATTTCTTTAGATTCATGTATATCTAAACTCATTCATTCATTTGACAAATATTGAGGAGCTACTCTGTGTCAGACATGAAATTAGGCATTGGGTTACATTCTAGTCAGGGGATAAATAATACACTTGTATCTAACATATCATATGGTGATAATTGCTAAGGAGAGAAACAAATCAGGATAAGTGAGGTCGATGATTACTGTCTTGTATGGGGTGATGGGGAAGGTGGCTTTTGAGTAGAGACCCGAGGAAGTGAAGACCAAGTTTTATATGGTAGTTCTTCTCAATTGGGGATGATCTTTTACCCTAGGGGTCATTCGACAGTGTCTGGAGAGACTTTTGGTTGTCACAACCTTGGGAGAGAGGTAGTGTGTTATTTGTATCTATTGGGTGGAGTCTATGGATGCTGGTAAACAACCTACAATACACAAGATATTTTTCCCATAATTAAGAATCATCTGGTCCAAAATGTCAGTAGTGCTGAGGTCAAGAAACCCGGCTTTAGGAGAAGAGAGGGAATAAACGATGCCAGAAGAAACAGCAACCACAAAAGCAGAAGGAAAAGCAATGACTAAACCCTGAGATGGGGGCAGGCTGACAAGTTTGAGAACAGCAAGGAGCTGTGGATACCTAGAGAGGAGTGAGCAAAGGGGAGAGTGGCAGGAGACGAGAGCAGAAGGTTAGCAAAGGATGTGATTGTGTAGTGCTTTGTAGGACCTCACAAAAGATTTTGGCTGTTATCTCAGTGAAATGTAAGGCCATGTAAAGGATCTGAGCAGACACACAGACTCACAGACTCACAGACACAGACACACACAGACACACACACAGACACACACACACAGACACACACACACACACACACTCACACACGCAGTATGGAGTTAAGGGAGAGGTCTGCCTGGGGATTTAGATTTGAGAGTCATAGCATATAGATTTCAGGTAAAGTCGAGAGACAGGATGAGATCATCAAAGGAGTGACTGTAGGTAACTAGACTTCCAAGGATGAAAGATTCCATGGAGCGGGTTCAGGAGAGAGCAGGAGAGGAGGAATTAGAGAACCACAAGTGTAGAGAACTCTTTGGAGATTATTTTCTCTAATGGTTCAGAGAGAAATTGGTGGTAGCTGGAGGGAGATACAGAGCTAAGGGAAGCGGTGGTTGTGGTGGTGGTGGTGGTGGTGGTCGGTGAGAGATATTTAGCGGATTTGTGTATAGATGGGAATGAACAGTAAATAAGAGAAGGTGATACTGGAAATAGGGTCAGGTAGCTCTGGCTTACCTGTAATTAATGCACAAGAAACGATTGCTCTCAGGAACATGTACAGTTTAACATAGTAACTGGACAGATGATGCCAGCAAATCAGGAGACATCTAGATATTAAGTAAAATAAAGGTTCTGAAGAGGGGGAAAGAATACTTTGTAGCTGGTTGGTTATAAAACCTTTTCTAAAGAAGACAAGGTTTGAGTTTGACTTCAAAGAGGCTATATATATCTGGCAATAAGTTTAATTGATTTTATATTGAGCTTTTATGTTTCAAGTTCACTTTGCCTACCATATGCCAGGATTTCACCATAAAGTTTAAGGGCCATTTTTCTTGCAGTTTCAGTTTTTTGATGAGAAAATTTTCTAACACTCTAAAGAATGTGTAGTTAGATTTTCCCTTTCCTCAAAGTAACCTTTTCTTTTTATTTTTTCCCCTAATTTCAGGAACAAACTCTAGCCCTTAGGAAAGAAGGGATTGGAGTCGTTTTAGATTCTGAACTGCCCCATTTGATTGGCATTGATGATGACCTTCTGAGTACTGGAATCATCTTATACCATTTGAAGGTAAAAACTGCTTAAGTGGAACATTCTAATTTTGTTTTCAGTTTTCCCTTTAGACACTAGCAAGTTTTGTTATAATATTCTATGTCAATGAACACAGCTATTGCATTAAAGAATATACAACACATCCTTGAGCCCTTTGGGGATTTTCAGCAGTTCACTGGGATTCTGTGGTATTAGAATTCCCATTGTTATGGAGTTCTAAACTAAATGAAAATTCATTTGCTTTGCCTTCTAATTTGTAGAATCAGTAAGAGGGAGGTAAGGAACAAAAAGGCAGATAGACTGAGGAAGAAAAGTCACAAGCACTTAGAACTGAGGTTGGCTTTATGTACCATTTCCTCATGTTATTAATAAAATTGTTTCTCCTGTCTGTATTATTAAACATGGTCCTGGACAGGCTATTCATGTCAAGAGAGCAGAATCTCTGCATCAGCATCAGTGCTGCCTCTGTAACCTCGACCTAGCATCCTCTCTCTGATCCATGGCTTAAAATGAGAATGGTATTGCACTGTGCTTTGTGGGCTCCCACAAACTATCTTTAGACATAAAGAAACCCCTTACCACTGGAAGAAAAACACTCACCAGAAAGGGTCAGGAACATCGGTGAGATGACTGTCATAGGCAAGTTATTGATCCACACCAAACCTACTTGTTTGTTGTTGAACATTAAGCCCCAGGAGTTCTGCTGTCATTTTCCAGGCAACATTGGATATTATTTCAGAGCCTCAGTGCAAATAAGGCACTGAGGCAGTGGCCTTCCCTAGGACATTGGCATGGCCTTCCCTGGGACATTGCTTTGGCCTTTTCTGGGACATGGGCCATTTCTGTGGTCTTCCCTGGGATATGAGACATTGCTGTGCCCTTTACAGGGATATTGCTCAGCCCATTGGTCATCAGGTTGCTTGGACTTAAATGGAAAATGAAGAAACATACCGTTATCCTCTTACTAATAAATTTTGTTTGACTTTTCCCTAGGAAGGTCAGACATATGTTGGTAGAGAAGATGCTTCAACAGAACAAGATATTGGTGAGAATCGATTTCCTCTTCCCAATGATATTTTAAATCATTTAATGAAGAACTTTCTTTGAATGACAGACATGAAGTAATTATTAAAAAAAATCCTTTCAAATATGGTGTTGATCAGTGTGTATATTTCTATAATATCAAACTCAACTCAAAGAATAACAGTTAGTTTAATGAATAAAACAGAACTATGAATCTTTTACCCCCACTCTACATACATTCTATGCTCTGTCAAGTCTTCCAAGAATATAGTCTTTGAAATCACTCTGTTCTTGTCACAGTGGGACAATGGTTGATGGAAATATGCCAACAGACACAAGTGGAGGATATAAGACCCCTTAATGGGAAGGTTATGTGCACAAAGATGATGATGGAAAGTAGAATACACACATAGATGGAGGCACGACTTCCTGGGTTTCCCAGAAGTCTTCACAAGACACACAGATAACCAGGAATTCAGCCTGAGCAGAGTGGGGACCTGCCAGGTTTTAAAAGCCTAACTTAGAGAATTTGTGGTGGCAGCAATGGTGGTGGTAAGCAAATGTGTGTGGTAAGGTAGGGACTGTAAGGGGAAGAATTGTATCTTCTCAGCTGTTTTTAGAAGTGCTGCTGATGAACTTGCTTTCTTGCTAAGTATAAGCTATTAATCAAGCCAACCCTAGCATATTCCAACATGTATTTACTATATCCTCTGAAAGTGGGAGAGCTGAAAACCAATTTCCAGAAGTCTTTCGTTTCAACTGTTTTGGGTATAGCAAACTTCTGTACTCCTGAGAAGCTGGCTAAGATCTGTGCCTATGATCGTGTAGATTTATTTGACAGGCATTCATATTCATGCCTAGCCATTCGTTACACAAGAAAATCTCAGACGGCACACGTTCTGTGAGATCTGTGGAGGTCCAGTTCTACCATAATTAGCACAGACTGACAGTGCACATCCCGGTACAGCTTCTGGAGACTTTTTTGGGTTTCCCAAGATCAATGCCATGCCACGTTTACCTTTGTTTCCACTCCTGGAACACCGTGTCTGTAAATGTGGACGTCACAGTAGGTCTTTGACTGTTAGAACTCTTTTGTTCCCTCAATTTTACTGTGACTTTTAGGTGGCTAGTAAATGAAATTTATTCAGTATTAATCCTAACCCTAACACAGTGGTGTTCAGTTAAGACAAGTGACTCAGCTGTTTTTCCCCCTGAAGATGAAATAAATTAATACCTCAGAACTTATTTCTTTATGCAGGTGATATCCAGACCCTTTGTGGTAACATTGAAGAGTTACCTTTATTTCTATCAGTTGATGCCACAAGCTCCTGAAATTTAGTTTCCTTACCAAACATAAATGTTCACTTCACAATGTTTACATGGACAAGGAAAAGTATTCATTGTGGGAAAACAAATAAAGGTTGGGAATCATTGTACTAGGTAACCAAAGAAAAATTTTTCTTTCTCCTTTCTTTTTCCAACTTAGTTCTTCATGGCCTTGACTTGGAGAGTGAGCACTGTATCTTTGAAAATGTTGGGGGGACGGTGACTCTTGTACCCCTGAGTGGGTCTCAGTGCTCGGTGAATGGTGTTCAGATCATGGAGGCCACACACCTAAATCAAGGTATCTGGGTTTTGGTTTTCAGAGCTTTTTGTATATGTTGTTGCTAGAATATAAGTTGGCTAGTTAATGAGGGAACTTGTGCATCTTAGAATTAGTTATCAATTAAGTATTAACCCATTTCCTGTTTAGAAAAAATAAGTGCAGCTTGCTGCCAGCATTAATTTAATTTTACATAAACATGCTCTTTGATCCTGAAGC
>NW_011888788.1:12160383-12162458 GCF_000151845.1 Pteropus vampyrus | reverse complement strand
GTCCAGTTCTACCATAATTAGCACAGACTGACAGTGCACATCCCGGTACAGCTTCTGGAGACTTTTTTGGGTTTCCCAAGATCAATGCCATGCCACGTTTACCTTTGTTTCCACTCCTGGAACACCGTGTCTGTAAATGTGGACGTCACAGTAGGTCTTTGACTGTTAGAACTCTTTTGTTCCCTCAATTTTACTGTGACTTTTAGGTGGCTAGTAAATGAAATTTATTCAGTATTAATCCTAACCCTAACACAGTGGTGTTCAGTTAAGACAAGTGACTCAGCTGTTTTTCCCCCTGAAGATGAAATAAATTAATACCTCAGAACTTATTTCTTTATGCAGGTGATATCCAGACCCTTTGTGGTAACATTGAAGAGTTACCTTTATTTCTATCAGTTGATGCCACAAGCTCCTGAAATTTAGTTTCCTTACCAAACATAAATGTTCACTTCACAATGTTTACATGGACAAGGAAAAGTATTCATTGTGGGAAAACAAATAAAGGTTGGGAATCATTGTACTAGGTAACCAAAGAAAAATTTTTCTTTCTCCTTTCTTTTTCCAACTTAGTTCTTCATGGCCTTGACTTGGAGAGTGAGCACTGTATCTTTGAAAATGTTGGGGGGACGGTGACTCTTGTACCCCTGAGTGGGTCTCAGTGCTCGGTGAATGGTGTTCAGATCATGGAGGCCACACACCTAAATCAAGGTATCTGGGTTTTGGTTTTCAGAGCTTTTTGTATATGTTGTTGCTAGAATATAAGTTGGCTAGTTAATGAGGGAACTTGTGCATCTTAGAATTAGTTATCAATTAAGTATTAACCCATTTCCTGTTTAGAAAAAATAAGTGCAGCTTGCTGCCAGCATTAATTTAATTTTACATAAACATGCTCTTTGATCCTGAAGCCATGTGAAAATAAAATATAAAAACTGTTTCTGGGAGTTATTTCTAAACAGAAATTGTCTCCAATCCTAATGTAACAGAAATGTATACATAAATCAGATTCATGAAATGAATCTTTGGCTAACAACTGTTGGTGTGTGAATGCTATGTTTTCTAGGATTCGACATTTCAGCCATCGAGAATTACTGTATTTTGTAAATGGAAATACCACTACTAAAAACAGAATGCTATCAATAGAATGATGTCATTCATTTCCAAAGACTATCAGCATACTAGAGCGATGCAAAAATAATAATAAAAGAGGTATTTTGTGGCAAACTTTGGGGGTAAGGTTAAGACTGTAATCTGCAAATTATCCCGTGGTACAGCTGCCAGCCGCAAGTGCCACTGAGAGTATTCTCAGGGCAAACAGGAAATGGGTTAAAAGAGTGAAGACTGCTTTATTATGATGTTTTCTCTTTCATTTTGCTGAAGGACTTCTTTATAATACCCATTGTCTTGTTGAATTAAACAGGAAAATGCATGTAGTTGTCTTAGAAGTTAAGTTAAAAAGATACCCTTCAAATGCAAAATCTTAACACAATGGTTTCTTTTAATAATTACTTATTTCTATTTTTTCATGAAAACTTATCAGTATCTTTTGAAAAATTTTAGTATTATAGAAAAGTTGCAAGAATAGTACAAAGAACTTTTTAATTTCAGAAGCATTTGAAAATAAATTGCTAGTACGATGCCCCACCACCCCTGAATACTTCAGTGCATAGTTCCTTAAAACAATGACATTCTCATATGTAACTACAATACAACCATCCAAATTAGGACGCTAAAACATACTCTGTTCAAGTTTTGACATTTGTCTCAACAATGTCCTTTATGGGTCCAGTAGTTAGTCTGGCATCCTGTGTTGCATTTGGTTACCATGTCTCTCCACTCTTTTTCAGTCTGAAATGTTCCTTGGTTCTTCCTTGACTTTTATGACTTTGACAATTTTGAAAACTGCAGGTCAGATATGTTATCGAATATTCCTCTACGTAGACGTGGGATTTATCTGGTGCTTCCTCATGATCCAACTAATATTATGCGATTTTGGCAGAAATATCAGAAGACTGATGCCATATTTTTCTCATGTCTCATTACATGGTTTCTTTTGACATTACCAGTGATGCTCACCG
>NW_011888788.1:12149051-12158763 GCF_000151845.1 Pteropus vampyrus | reverse complement strand
ATTTCAACCCAATACCTTAGAGTTCACTCTAGTTTTCTCCTTTTTCATATTTGAAGCTCCCTTTTCTGACAGTGACAAACCTGACTCCTATTATGTAACCAATATCCTGTCACTGCTGCTCACTCTCATGCAGGGACCCTTCTCTTCTTGCTCAGGCTATGATACTCCATGCCAGGTGCCCTCTCCCTTCTCATAGTGCAGAAACATGCCACATGCCTCACATTCCCATGCTGGTGCCTACTTTGCTTAGCCCTGCCTAGTGGCTTTTGGACTGAATTATGCCAGAAAGAAGGAAAGAAATAAGTTGACATTATATTTTAAGCTCTCTTTTGTATATTATATAGTCTTTATAATTATAGTTTTTCATGGTTTTTCATGGTTGCATACCTGTTGCGACATAGGAATTGGGCAGGTGGAGACTGGAAAGCATGTATTATTGATGTTACCCAAATCATAAGCGGAAGTCACTTGCAAGGAGTTATCTAAGAAATGAAGGACATATAGCATGACCAGGACGATGATAATGCTTTTATAAGAGGTACATAGAGTCCATCAAAGACATCCTAAAAGCAACAGAGGGAGCACTCACCCATGTACCCACCTACATATCATCCACCCATCCATCAATCAATCTATCTGTTCTTTACTCTTATTTTTTATTCTTGCAGTAAGTTGAGCTTAGGAAATACCTGTGTGCCCTGGAGCTGGCTAGGAAGGTCAGAGGTCAGCAGTAGCAGGTGGCCAGCCCAAAACAAGGACACAGTGAGCACCCAATGATCATTGCCAAAGCTGCATTTTCTGCCTTTTTGTAATTAGGACAACAGCCCTGGCCATATGGGATGGAGAAGCCAGTTCTTGCCAGGCAGTAGTATTAGTCATGGTGAGAGGCTATCTCTGCCCTTACCCCATAAAGTCACTGTAATTGGCTGGAAGATAAGAGGTCACCATGTAGGGCTCTTCAGTTGGCAAGCCTGCTTGGCAATGCACAGACCCTAGTGCCATCAAAGGGGTTAGTTAGTTAGAGGGTACACAGTTGACTGATGACCCCACCAGTGAATTATGTAACTGGATCTAGACTGCAGTCAGACCACCTGTTTGTTCTCTCTTAGGACCTCTGATGGAGGTCCTGCTGCTGTTCCTCCAGGCAGCAGGGGTGGTGCAAGGATCATGGCGAGGATGAGAGATGTTTCCTTGTCCAGTAGAGGTTGCTGTATTTGCTTCATGTCTCTCAGGTCAGAGGAAGGTGACTGTGTTTACTGTTGTAGGATTTTACAAGAGGTTATACTGGTTTTTAATATCATCGTTAATACATGAGCAGAATAATTTTACTATTGCCTGCTAGAATTGTGGGAAATAAATCATGTGTTTTATCTCTGATCAACTTGAATGTGTGTTTCATATAACCTTATGTCTCCTTATAACCACTTTCTCATATCGATTTAGCTCTTTTCCCAATATTATAATGTTTTCTATTTAAATATAATTTTCCTATTTTTTAAATATACTTTTCATTTTCTTTACTGTTCTTTTCTTTGTGATTTCTTTGATAATTTTGAAATCTGCCACAAAACTACTAAACATTATATTTTCTTTTTTGTTATTTCTTTATGATTTGATTTTTAGAACTTCATATTTAATTGTTTAATACATCTGGAGTTAATTGCTGTGTAAAGTATAGATCTAATTTAATTTCTCTGACATTGGTATACCATTTATTATAACCTTCCTCCTACACCCACCTCCTTTTTGAAGAAACTTTGTTTACCAAAAATGAAAACATATATATAGCATTTATATCTACTTCTTGTCTTTCCACTTTATTCCATTACTTTGTGTTTCTACTTTTGTACCAGTACCACACAGTTTTAATGCTTGTTGTGTTATAATATACTTTAATTGCAGTTTTCATCTGAGTGGTTTTTGCTATTTATGTCTTAATTTTTCAAAGAAATTTTAGAATCATTTTATTCTGAAATACCCTTTGAGAAGTTAGATTTGTTCTCATTTTAAAAATATATATTTCCATCTTGCGAGTTGTTTGTTCTGTATGTGTTTTGTATTTAAATTTTCATCTATTTCTTCCAATAAAACTTTGAAGGCTTTTTAATATATATATACTTGGTGAACTGTGTTAATTCATATATACACAATTCTGGACATAGCTATATGCATTGACTGCCAAAAAATGGGGAGAAAAAAACCCTTTATTCCATAATAATCTATTTTCATGATAGTGTTACAGGTTTTTAAGCACAAAGGGTCTTTAAGAATACCAGTTTACAACCATACAGGGAAAATAAGGCTCAGAGAATTCAGTGACTGGACTCTAGGACTTCTCAGTCTTGTGCATTGTTTTTCTAGATATATAGAATGCAGTCTGGTGTGTTTGTGTAATTTAGAGGAGTTATGGTTGGGAACAACCTGGGGCATTCATTAGTATAAGCAGTGCTTGAATCACAAATAGCCCACAAACTTCAACGTTGGCTGCTGGGTCCACCTGGCTTAGTTTTCTAGCCATCGAACCATTTCCTCTGTGTGTTTTCCCTGCTCTAGCCATATTTCTCTGGAGCTTCTGCTGCTTACACCCCCCACAGTCCTGGCCACTGGATGGTTAGAATGAGTGAATTGCGGTGGCCACTGTTCCTGCTATGTTTTGGGTTAAATAAGTCTCATGGATTTGCTTCGATGCTGTTATATGTAATGATGTTTCTGTGAGAAAATCAGTCCTGAGTTCCAAAGAACATATTGAAAAATGAACTTTTAGAACACATAATGTTTAATATGGGAATTGTCTAGAACTTAATATTTAATGTCGGGGTTCTTCTCCCCCCAACCAAAAAAAAAGATGATTAGCTTATTTATTTAGTTCAAAGAAATTGCTTATTCCATTGCCATCTGCTTATGTAGCTATGATTACATTTCAGATTCTCTTGTGGATTGAGGCATGGTAGATAAATAATAAATATATCTCTCTGCAGTATTTTTATTGAATGTTTTTTTTATCTTAAACTTTTACCTAAATTGAAAGTCCATTTAAAAAAATATGCCTTTTTAAGTTAGCGATGACCGGAACTAAATTTTTGATCTTCATATTGAAGATATGACTTGTCCTAAGAAAGTAGTAGTACTAATTGGCATTCAAGGTTAATTGTCAGAATTTTCTCTCCCTGAGGGGTACTCTTAATTGTTTTATTACCATGATGCCATGATTTTCAGACCTGATGGGTTTGAGTTCCTTTGGTGTTCTCCTCTGCTACCAAACAGCTTTTTCAGTATCACTGTTAATGAAATTGTCATAAAAATGCCATGCTCCAAAGTGTTAAAACACCATGCACTGAGTACAGATGTCATTAGCAAGTCTTAGGGCAGTGAAATGCAAGATGATTTTGTGTTTCAAGGCATGAAAGAAACAAGATAAGACTTTTTTTTTTTTTAATACACCTACTTTAAGACTGAAAGATTCAGTCTTTCAGAAATTAAAGGTTAGAATTCTCCACTTAACCTTTCTTGATTTTTGAGCCTTATTAAAATGAGAACTGGAACATGTTTTTAAAACATAAACTGTATGATGTATTTTTGTGGTTACAAAAACATGTAGTAAAAATAAAATGTGAATGGGACTGACACATAATTACTTCTCTCAACCCCCAGAATGAACATGCCTGTTAAGAACAACTCCTCGTGGCTAACTGGGCTCAATCTATAAACAGTCTAGTAGTCATTGCTAAACAGGGGCCTCTCATGCTCTCTGTGCTTCAGAGAAAAGCTACATGGAGCTGCCAAGCTGCCTGCACTGCGCTCCTGCTATTTGAGTTAACCCTTATAAAGGAAATTCTAGGCTTATAAATGAACCAGTGGGCTAAAGACTTGCCTTGGCCAGTTGGGGCTGCACAGCTATATCCTCATTTGCATCTTCCACCAATCAACATATCCATTCTGACCAACCAGGATGATGCTATTTGGATCAATCAAACTGTGAGGATTTGCAATCCTCATTTGCATGAGAATGGACTGATGAGGAGCTAGGATCAGAAATCTCTATATAAGCCAGCTTCTCCTCTGCCTCAGTGAAGTTCACTTTCAGTTTCTATCAAAGGCTACATTTTCCTCAAGCTGAGCTGTAACACTGGAGTTTCAACACTGGAGCCTCCTCACCTGAGCTGTTCCATGGCTGTGCTGTTTTACGATTGGACTGGATTGAACTGTCTCACAGCCGTGCTGTTCCACAGCCAAGCTGTAGACAATTGAGCTGTTTTCACTGAATAGTTCCCTACACCCTAAACGGGGACTCCTGTTGGTGTTGAATTAGTGAAAACAAGCTTTGGTTAACACTTCAGTATAGTGTTATCCTCCGGAGAAGAAGGGAGAGTTGTTGATTAGGCAGGGCTACAAAAGACTTTAAAACTGTATCTGTAAGGTTTTATTTTTTAAAGAAAAAAGACTAAAGCAAAAAGTATATGGGCTTCATTAAAACTTAATAATTGGGAAACAAGATTATGCACAGCAATGTAGTCATACTCCAAAAACTACCTTGGCTTTTACGCATGAAACAATTCAAGTAAAAGTATCGAAAACGGAATGCAGATGGATATTTACCCAAGTCTCAATGATCTAACTATATTAACTCCACATTTGACTGAATTCCTGGTTCACCCTGCACTGCCAGCAGCTGTCTTTTTACTACCAGTTTCTAGTTTATTGCTAATATTTGGTATTTAAATGTCTTTTTTCATTAGTAAATTACTATTCATTTAGAAATGTGTTAGTTAGGCTGTCCCATTAAAAAGCACATGTAGTAATTACCACTTCTTTATCGAAATCACTTAAGACACTTGCGAATGTCAACTAATAGATTTATCTATATTTAGCAGATTGTCACCATTGGGGGAATTTTTTTTACCTGTATCAGTTAGCAGCCTTCCTTCTTTCAGATTGCATAAACAGTACTTGCCCTGCTTAAATTACAGGAATGTTTTTATATGGCAATGTCACTAAAATGAAAAGCATTTGCTAATACTGTAAGAATTAAATGTGGTCACGTATATAATACATGTTGCCTAAAGTATGGTGTATGAAGCTTTTCTCCTCTTTTTTGAGTTCTTCTAAAAAGAGTGCATGGGATATGTAGCATTGCATTTAACTGTGCTCTTCAACTGGCATGTTCTCTGATTCTTAGTTTTCCTCACTCCCATGATTCCACAGACAATTCCATAGTATGATTTCATAGAATGACTCCATAGTATGATTCCATAGCAAGATTAGGCAGTTGCTAGAGAAGTATGAATTTGACCCAGGAGTCTAGTCCATAGGCCTGAGTTGTTCTTGATAGAGTCTCAGACCTTAGATTTTCCTTTTTTCTTTCTTTTTTTAATATACTTAATATGAAATGCTATAAAAATCGGTTGAGTTATAATTTAAAAAGTATTTCAGCATTTGCCCTATAATTGCCAGGAAATAGTATCTCTTATTTTGATTTTCTTTTTACTGTAATATGTCATTTTAAAGCTGAAAGTTGTTAAAGGTAATTAGTTTTTTCTATTCATATCATTGAACTCCTTTGGTCTTCTTGCTGATTTCTCAGAGCCATTGAATGTTCATCTCTCCTTTTAGAAATGCTGTGGAAACTGCATCTGGGGAATTCACACTTAGGTGCATTTGAATGTGTTATGCTTGAGTGCCAAAATATATTTGCATCTATTCAAGCACTCTGAAAAAGGAAACAGGTGATTGTCTAGGGAGTGGAGCTAAGGAACCTTTGATAAAACTTTTATCTGCTGAAGGTTGGTGTGAGTTTTTCAGAAGCAAATTAAAAAAGATGTTTTGTGGAACTAGAAGTAGGTCATTCAGGGATTTAGCCAAGGTATCTAGTGAACAGCAGAGACCTTTTACACAGTACAAAAAGCCAGCATATCAGTATCTAACCCCTCATTTGACTCACCTGCACTTGCTCATAATAAACACCCATTAGATTTCTTCTTCAGATTTCAGAGCTGCAAATCTGGCTTGCACATAGGTGATCCAGCACATAGTTAAAGCTTTGACTGTCAAAGCTTTAACTATTCTTAAAGACTATCACCAAAGCCAGTAGATTCCTTCTTAAAGTGTGTCCCTGGTCAGCGATATTAGCATTACTTGGGAGCGTTTTGGTATGCTTCATCCTAAACCTACTGAATCAAAAAATCTGGGGATGGGGCCCAGTAATCTATTTTTTTTACAAGTCCTGCAAATGATTCTGATCCATACTCTAGTGAGAGCAGCTGACCAAAGCTAATCACACTGAAGTAGTTTCTTGGTGTCCCACACTTCAGCGTATGAGACACCCATTTGTCTTATGTTTGGTTCATCACATCTAATTTTTGTGATCTGTCTGCTTTTAAAATTTTAATTTTCAGCTTCCCTTAGGGTGGCTTTATAATGTGTGTTGGTATGAATTTCTTGGCATTTACTTGTTTGGGGTGTGCAAGCTTCTTGAATTTGTAGGTTTATATCTCCTTTCAGATTTAGAGAGTTTTCAGCTATTATTTGTTTGTTTGTTTGTTTTCCCCCATACTACATTCTTTCTCCTTTTGTTCTGGGGCTCCAATTCCATGACTGTTAAATATTTTAGTATTGTCCTACAGGTCTCTGAGTTTGTGTTTACTTGTTTTTATTTTTGGTAAATTTTTTTTATTTGCTTTTCAGATTAGATTTTTCAGTTGATCTAAGTTTACTGACCTTTCTCTGTCATCTCCATTCTGTTATTGAGCTCATCTTGTAGGTTTTTTTTTTTTTTTGGTTTATATATATGAATTGTAATATTTGATACTTCTTTATATACATATTTTTGTTGTTGAAACTTTTTTACCTTTTAAGAATGTTCTCACATTTGAACATTTTTATAATAGCTGATTTAAAGTCTTTATCAAATAACTGCAACATCTCTGTGATCTCCCTACTAACATCTGGTGATTTTTTTCCAAACAAATTGAAATTTTCCCAGTTCATCATATGCTGAGTAATATTAGACAGAACCTGGACATTTTTGATATCATGTTTTGAGATTCTGGATCGTGTTTAAGTCCTATGGGAAACATTGATTTGTGTTTTGTTTTGTTTTGTTTTAGCAGTCAGTCGACCTGCTTGTATTCAGATCATAAATTAGAATTGGCCTATGTGGGTTTTGATTCTAGTTCTAAAACTAGTTTAGTTTTCAAATACTTCATAATGCTATTCCGATCTGTCCCATGTGTGTACTATCTCGTGGCCAATCTGGAACCTGAGCAGTGGTCTGTGCCTTAGTTCAATTCTCAAAGTCTTCATGTGCTATTGAGGGTCAGACCCCATGCATGTACAGTCCGGGATGACCCAGGAGTTCATAATCAATTCTGTGAGGATGCTTCCTTGAACTTCTCTCTCTGTACCATCTCCAAGGGGTCTTTTTTTTTTTTTCATTAAAAAATTTTTTTTTTAAATCATCTAACTAGAAGTATAGAGCTTTACCACTTTTCATGTTCTTCTTGCACTTGTCCATGGCCAAGCAGTGAGAGGACAGATAGAGAAAAAAGCAACAGGGATCTGTTCCCACCCTCTTGGGGAACCATAGCTCTTTGATTAGATAGAGATTTTCCTCTCCACAAGTTGAGACATCTGTGGTCCCCCTGCTGCTGCCATTGGTGCTGCCAGAGGACCCTCTCCCTCCGCCTTGAACCTGAACTGGGGTGCTTCTCCTGAAGTTCTCTCATTTGCACTGATGTCAACTTTTGAATTTCCTCCTAGACCAAGGCAGGGAACACTGGAGGAAAAAAATGGTAAACTCACCATCAGTTCACTGGTGCTTCAGATCCTGATCTTCAGCCCTCCTGCTGCCATTTACTTTTCAGGGCTCTCAAGTAACTGCTGCCTGCATAGTCGGTGGCATTCAGTGGGAGAGACAGTCAACTCAACTGCATGATTATTCCATCTTATGTGGAACCAAAATCCCTTCCATGGGGTGACTTTACACTGCTGAAAATGGAGAGGTGTACCCACAGCCAAATTCTTAAGTTAATTAATATATTTGTCATAATGGTACCTGTTGAAAAGATAACTTATGTATGAGTCAAGCGAAGTGTGTAGTGAAGAAACGTCAAAAGACTGGAGAGCATCTGAGGTGAGAAGAAGGAGTAGTGGGAGACCAAGGCTGCTTAAGCATGGCAGGTTTGTGGGGCTCTTGAATCCCAGACTGGTGGCGTGAATTTTCTGTGGAAGGTGCTCACCGTTCAGTAGATGAGTAATGCGTTTGCAGAGTTGAAGGACAGTGCATTGCTTCCATAGCCCGAATGGAGGCTTGGAGATGAACAGTGACAAGAGGGGATTGATGAAGGTACTAGACTGTTGGAGCTTAGGGAGAAGGGGCGCATTTTGGAAGAACTGTTTTAGAAGGTACAATGGGATATTGACAGCTTGGAATGTGTGGGAGGCTAGAACTGATTAGCTGAGATTGTTACTAACAAAGAATAAGTAGTATTGTCATTAACAAAGAATATGAAGTAAAGAAAGTTATTAATAGCTTGACCAGTTGGTGTAATGCCTTTCATTTAGTATCTTAGAATTTACCATTTTATTATCTGTCTGGTATTGCCCTCTATTTCATACACTTTCTACATTTTTCTTCAGAAGGAAGAGACTATTCCATATACCCTTTATGTATCTTCCCTGAGGCTTTAAGAAGAAAAATAAATCAGCCCCCACTCATCCCGCATCTTTCCCCCAAGACACATCTAAAAATTTCTTTGGGAATGGGACCGAAGCATCTTGAAATTTTACAAAGCTCCATGTTCAGCCTTTTGTGCATGCAATTGAGCACATCATTCTTGATGGATTTATATGGCTGGAAACCTCAGTAACAAAGATTGAAAATCTATTTTCTTTCTTCTCTAGAGCCCAATAATCTAAGTTTGTCATTAGTACTTTACCAAGAGTAAACAAGGGTTTAAGTGATTTATCTAAAGCTTGAAATTGTAAATCCATATTTGAATTATAAATGTTGAAAAAGAAGGGATGACCTATGTGGCTTTTTGGTAAGGTATCATGTGCATTTACATCCTTCAGAAATACTAGCTGATGATCTGATAGCATGCTTCGATACTGACACTCACTACCCTTGGCACTGAGTGCCTATCATCATCCAAGCCGGCCTCCAACCTCAAGCCATGTGTCCTGTTTAAATTCATTAGTATATATATGAAATTTTCTTACCCACCACAAGCATCATGGCAGATCTTAATTTTCCTCATATCACTGCCCCAAACCATCTTTGTGTTAAAGAAAAATTACTATAATTCAGGTATCGTAAATAATAAAGTCGATGTTACAAGAGTTCATGGCCCTAGGACATATTATTTAATGTGTTCTTAAATACTGGCATATATTAGTGGAATTTAGACTTTCTCTTTATCTGGTCCCCAAAATGGTGCCATCGTCATAACTTATTTTGATATAAATATTTTTAAGACAGTTTAAACTTAAGGAAAAGTATCACACACAGGCAGTTTACTTTTTGCTTTTTTCAAGAAATGAAATATGAACTTCACCCATCCTACCTAACCTCAACCTCTCATTCAGTACCATTCCAGAGAATTGTATGTTCCAGGACAGAGCTTTGCTTTTCTAACTATTGTACCTAAAATGAAAACCTCTCTTTTACTGAGCACGCTTTAGCATTACATTATATCTTGTCTGTGCGTATTGGGGG
>NW_011888788.1:12139081-12149001 GCF_000151845.1 Pteropus vampyrus | reverse complement strand
TTTTAGAAGGTACAATGGGATATTGACAGCTTGGAATGTGTGGGAGGCTAGAACTGATTAGCTGAGATTGTTACTAACAAAGAATAAGTAGTATTGTCATTAACAAAGAATATGAAGTAAAGAAAGTTATTAATAGCTTGACCAGTTGGTGTAATGCCTTTCATTTAGTATCTTAGAATTTACCGTTTTATTATCTGTCTGGTATTGCCCTCTATTTCATACACTTTCTACATTTTTCTTCAGAAGGAAGAGACTATTCCATATACCCTTTATGTATCTTCCCTGAGGCTTTAAGAAGAAAAATAAATCAGCCCCCACTCATCCCGCATCTTTCCCCCAAGACACATCTAAAAATTTCTTTGGGAATGGGACCGAAGCATCTTGAAATTTTACAAAGCTCCATGTTCAGCCTTTTGTGCATGCAATTGAGCACATCATTCTTGATGGATTTATATGGCTGGAAACCTCAGTAACAAAGATTGAAAATCTATTTTCTTTCTTCTCTAGAGCCCAATAATCTAAGTTTGTCATTAGTACTTTACCAAGAGTAAACAAGGGTTTAAGTGATTTATCTAAAGCTTGAAATTGTAAATCCATATTTGAATTATAAATGTTGAAAAAGAAGGGATGACCTATGTGGCTTTTTGGTAAGGTATCATGTGCATTTACATCCTTCAGAAATACTAGCTGATGATCTGATAGCATGCTTCGATACTGACACTCACTACCCTTGGCACTGAGTGCCTATCATCATCCAAGCCGGCCTCCAACCTCAAGCCATGTGTCCTGTTTAAATTCATTAGTATATATATGAAATTTTCTTACCCACCACAAGCATCATGGCAGATCTTAATTTTCCTCATATCACTGCCCCAAACCATCTTTGTGTTAAAGAAAAATTACTATAATTCAGGTATCGTAAATAATAAAGTCGATGTTACAAGAGTTCATGGCCCTAGGACATATTATTTAATGTGTTCTTAAATACTGGCATATATTAGTGGAATTTAGACTTTCTCTTTATCTGGTCCCCAAAATGGTGCCATCGTCATAACTTATTTTGATATAAATATTTTTAAGACAGTTTAAACTTAAGGAAAAGTATCACACACAGGCAGTTTACTTTTTGCTTTTTTCAAGAAATGAAATATGAACTTCACCCATCCTACCTAACCTCAACCTCTCATTCAGTACCATTCCAGAGAATTGTATGTTCCAGGACAGAGCTTTGCTTTTCTAACTATTGTACCTAAAATGAAAACCTCTCTTTTACTGAGCACGCTTTAGCATTACATTATATCTTGTCTGTGCGTATTGGGGGTAGTGGGATTCTACAGTAATTAAATTCAGAATGTGGAACCCCAAAGCAGAATTTCAGAGGGACCTCAGTTTTTGGCCTCCATATTACAGTGGACCATGTACTTTTGGGAATTGTCTTTTGTGTTTGTATTAATTGTAACCCAGAATTAAATAATTTATACATCATCGCTTCAGAAATATTCATATGATGTTTAATAGAAAAAAGGGTTGATTTATTTATGTAGTAGCAGAATTTAAAAATCTCACATAAAATTTGAAAAAAGTAAATAATAGTGATGTTAATGATTTTTGTCACTCTGTTAAAAATCACCAGAAATGTTTACATGTTTAATATTTTTCAGTGCACCTGAAATATTAAAATAGGAAATGTCATGTGAAACCAGCCTTCAGTGGCTTTATTCAGATGTTTAAATGAAGCTTTTTTATTATTATGAACAAGTGTTTTTGTCTGCCCGTTTTCAATGTCATTTCCCTTCCATCCCCTTTAAAGACCATCTGGAATTTGTTTATCTTCAGGTATTTAACAGGCCCTGAAGTAATCGAAAAGCCATCATATATTTCAAGAGGTTTAGGTGTACCCTGAAAGTTACAAATTAAGTGTATCACAGAAAGTCCATCTGCTGTGATTAATCATATTAACCTTAGGTCAAGTTCATAGTTAAAGAGAACTTAAGATCTGGAAGGAACCTTAGATAGTATCCAGTTTGGTAACTAGATGAGGAAACTGAATTCTGGAGAGGTTAAGCAGTGACTCGTCCTTGGCCACACCAAGAATACAGGGCAGGACACATGCTCTGGGTCTCATCCAGAAGCCTTACACCATCGACATTCTCATTCATTCATTCTTTTTTCTTCAGCTCACTTATTGCTTTTTAATATATACTCATGAGTTTCCTTTTAACAAAAACAAAACGAATTATCCCCTGGGTTTCATCACCGCCCTCCAGCTACTACCAACTCTGTCTTTCTCTTCATACACAGACTTCTTGAATGAGTTGTCTGGACTCATGAGATCCTTAGCTTTCATTCACTCCTCAGCCCCTCCAGTTTGGCTCTGACCACTGTCAAAACAGCTTCATGGAGGCCACCTGTGACGTCCATGCTATCACACCCATGGCGTTTCCCAGTCTTTTCACCTAGGCTGATCTCTGAAGCATTCTGCATCCTTGACCACTCCTTCCCTTGGTTTCTGAGGTTTTCCTTCCTCTCTGGTGGCTCCTTCTCTGTTTATTTTGCAGGTTCGTTCTCTAGTTGGCCGTTAAAAGCCTGTATTCCTCATAGTGCCCAGTCTCTTCTCTATTCTCCAGGTGACTTTCCCACACCCATGGTTTCATTTATTAAAGATGACTCTCAAATATGTATAGAATGATACACACACACACACACATACACACACACACATATGTATACTTACCTAATATCTGTAGATATGTGTATGTGTGTATATATATATATATTTATATATATATATATATACACCCACACAGATATTAGGTAGGTATGTACACACATATTTGTATATATGTGTGGTGTGTGGGTGTGTTGTATATATTTAAGAGTAGTTAGGCAGGATGGTAGATAGACAGATTGATAGATATCCCAGGCTTTTCTTTTGGAGCTTTAGATCTATATTTCCACCTGCCACAGACATCTCAAATTCATTATATCTAAAGCTAAACTCATAATTTCTCCTCTAACCCACGCTTAGTCCATTTCTAGTGGGCTCAATCTGCGTGAACAACTCCCCACCCAACTAGTTATTGCAGGCAAAACCCCAGGAGCCATCTTCCCTACCTCCCTTGTCCCTATATCTCACTCATTATTGAGTTCTATCGATTTTATCTCCTAAATACCTCCCTGATTTGTTTATTTCCCTCCATCTCTACCCCTTCTCTTCAATTCTGAGCCACCGTCGTCTTTCAGCTGGACCATTATAGTAGCCACCTACCTTGTGTATCTACATCTAGTTGTGCCTTCTTTGATTCATTCTTCAAACAGTGGAAAGAATACTCTTTCTGAAACTATATAATCATATAATGCTACTGCACAGAACCCTTCAGTGTTTCCTTTTTGCACCCATATGAAATACAAGATGCTTTACAGTGTCCACAGAGATTCTCTCTGGTCTGATCCCTCTCTCAAGCCTCATCTTATACAATGCTCTCCCTGGTTCCTGCTGCTAAGACATATAGCTGTCTTCCAATCACATCATCATCATCATCATCACCATCGTCACCATCATCACCATCGTCACCATCGTCATCATCGTCATCTTTTCTTGCCAAAGGACCTTTACTTATGTACTCCCCTCAAACCCCAGTTCTTAGAGCTTGTCTTAAGCACCAACTTCCTAAGGGCATCCTTTCTTAACCTCTCCTGCAATAAACTCCCTTCTTATGTGCCTTTGAACACTGGGCAGGGTATCTCTTCTTCAGTTGCAGCTTTGTATTTATTTGTGGAATTATTTGATTATTTACTTCTCTCCCCTGCTTGTTTATAAGCTCCAGAAGGGCAAGGCATATGTCTGATTTTTCAACTCTGTATCCCCAGTGCTTATTACAGTGACTAGCATGTGGCAAGTGTTCATTTAAGTATCTGTTGAATGAATGAATGAATAGCGTCATATAAAAATGAAGCAGATTTTTAAAGTCAGTAGGTTTGTTGAGTAAAGGAATACCATAGAGGGAATATAAGAGAATCAGCCTTGACAGAGCCCTTTGTATGTGCTAGGTAATTTATGCACATTAGTTAGATGAAAACAAGGAATGGTCAAGGGTAGTTTTATTTTCTTTAATAAAGCCTTAAAGAGATTTTTATGTGTATTTAATACAAATACATGGGTGGCAAGATTAATTTTAGTATGATATGAAATATATCTGAAATACTATTCTACTTTTTTCATTAACATTTTTAGCAATTTTCACCTTGCATGGTTGTGCATTTGATTAACAGAAAAAAAAGAATTGAATTAGATGTAATTAATGCCTCATATGTGATTGCCTTATTAATTTCTAATATCACTTTATGAACATTAAATATACATATATCTTATACGTGGCTGCTAAACTTTTGACTTTCGGCATGGCACACAGTTCTGTGTCCTAGTCATAAAAGGCATGGGAAACAAATATAGTAATGGTGCCTTTCCATAATAGGAAAATATATGAATGCAATTTTATATGAGGGAGATAAGCAAATTGTAGAGTGAATAATGCTGCCCTCTGAGACTCCTAAAACTGTGTTCTCCTTTTCATATTTACTCCATTTCCACTAAATAATAACCACCACTGGAACCAACGCTTTGGTTGTCTCTTGGTTGTTATAAACTCATTAGGTTTTAACCATACTGAATCTAAAATTTCCTTGAGAATCTGAGATACTATGTTGAATAGGCAGGCATATATATTGGTGTGAAGCTCCAGAAGAGCTTCTGGGGTTATGAGAATACCTGCAGGGTCCAGGTAGACATAGTACCCAAGTGGGAGGTCGGTGAATGTGGTCAACCAGAAGTCATGTGCTCTATATGAAGGAGGCTGCCATCAGCAGCCCTGGGAGTTTTGCCAAGTGGCAACACAGATCTACTGATACCACATCTTTCAATTTTTCAAGGGAATCCAGACAGAAACTCAGACTTTTATATGAAAACTGATGTTTTTTTTTTTTTTTGAAAACTGGTAATTTTTTAACTGTTGGCAGCTAATAATTTTGCTTTTTAAATGTTTCAAAGGACACACACAAAACACATACATGAGCTGAATTTTTTCTCTAGCCACCCATTTGTGACCTTTGTTGCAAATTCTTTATCTTGGTTCTGTGGATCCTCATATTATCTGCATCATCTCTCCAATATTGATTCTTGCTGGTTTAAGATGTCCTGCATTTTAGCTGGACTTGGCTCTCTCCTGTGTCAAGACATAGCAGGCCTGTTCTATCTATGGTTTAGCCCTTTCCTGTGGTTACCCCAAATTGGAACACTTGTTTTGTCCCCTAGTTGTTCTGAGCGAGACCCAGCTTATTTCCTCATTGCAAAAGTCCTTCTCCATCTGCTGCAGCCTGCACTCATCACTTAGATGCTCAACACCTCATCACGCGTCACCCTTCATGGTCGACTTCTAGTATATATGTCTTGTCTTTTCAAATAAATTGCTTGCTTTTTCAGGGCAAAGATTGAACATGGGGGTCTATTCTGAGGCGTGGTAGACTCGGAGGTATGCATAGGACCAGATCAGATAGTGACTCTCTCCTGGAACATTGCTATCCTTAGATGCCTTCAGCGACAAGAGCTCATTGCCTTTCATGGCACCATGCCAGCTTTGGACAGCTCTGACCTTAGAAAGTGTGTGCTTGTTTATTTGCTTAATCGAGCTGAAATTTGCTGCCTGTCCCCCAAAGATTTTGTTACCCTTGGGCATCTACATTGAATTCTTTTACCCTTTGTGCCATCATTTTCTGGAGAAGCAGGACCCATGTCATTCACAAGGATTTTTCTTTTAACAGGATTAAACAAGAAGCAATGTTTTTATGTAGAAATAGACACTACATGTACACAATTTCTTTCCTGTCAAATTCTGAGGGAGATTTTTGTAATACTTACCTGTACTTTGCCTGTTTTACCGTGTTTCTTTTGGAAACACTTTCCTTTGCAATTTCTGCTTTACCAGCATTAATAAACATTTCCTAAATTTGTGACCATATATTTTGCTTGGTATTACAAGGTCTCTTTGAAGAATTGATTTCCTTTTTTCTTCTCAAAAATCAAAATTATAACTATCTGTATATTAAATTTTAAATATCATAATATAGTATAATGCTTGGACCCATTACCTCTGCCTTGGATTTCATGAGTATTGTGACACTTGGCTATAAAAATAAAAGTATTTGCAGATTTAAATGGCTCATGTAAACAGACTTTTGAGACCCTCACTCTTATTTTTTTTTAATATAGTTCACTAGAAGTGGCTTTTCAACTGTAAAATTTCATGTTATGGTGTCGCCAACTGACCAGGATGCTAACCATAAACTCATTACTCTTTTGTGTGTTTTTAGGTGCTGTGATACTCTTGGGAAGAACCAATATGTTTCGCTTTAACCATCCAAAGGAGGCTGCCAAGCTCAGGGAGAAGAGGAAGGTGAGCCACATGTAGTCTCCAGGAGCCAGCTCTGATGCGGGTGGGGCTGGACTGGGGGAGATCTTTATTACTGGTTCCAGAAGTTCGATTTTTCTGGAGTACAGAACCAGAAAAGTTATTGTGTAGCTTAGATTGATTCTAGAGAGTTTGTTTCCCAGAAGATGACCAGCCGATGAAGTAGGAGGGCAAGTAAGTAAAGTCCAGAGCAGGAGAAATGGTTCCTGCGAGCCCCTTCTCTTCAACCCTTCATCCCCACTAAGGAATTGGGCATCGTTGTGCAGTAAGTGGAGAGTGACTTCCACTTAGGAGCATCTACTTTAGTAGTTATCCCAGTATCAGAATCACTTTAATCCAAAAGTTTACTCACTTTCTATTTTCAGCTATGTTAAGTAGAATTTCGATTGGGGTGTGAAGCAGAGAGTAAGTTTAGGACAATTGGGAGAGACTTCCTCTTGGCTGGATGGGGATATCCAGAGGGTACTTTAAGTGCTGGATCAGGGAGGTAGGCAGAGGACCAGAGAGAAAGGGGAGGAAATGAGAGGGAGAGAGATCTATCTAAAGATGTCATGCTGTCCTTAGATTGAGAAAGATAATAAAGACTGCAGTGAACATTTCTAAAGCCAGGCACTGTGTGAAACTTCCACATATATTCTACTGCTTTATCTGTGCAACAGCTTTTACTACCCCTTGTCACAGATGATCTAGATGAGAAACTGAGACAAACTTGTTCCTTAGCTAGCAAGTAGGATGTCGGGCCTGCAGCCCTGACCTGCCAACCCGGAAGTGCCCGCCCTTTGCCACTAAGTTACACAGCCCACATCTCAGCCTACTTTTGCAAGGGCTTCCTGAGGTTGCTAGTGCTATAGATGGGAAATAATGAGAAAGCTGCAAACCTCAGCCTTCTCCAGGCCGGTCCTTCTAGCTATTGAAGCCTCTTACCTGTTCCAGCCTAGGGTCTCCCTGAAGGGTCCTTTTTGGTACAGAATTGGAAAAATGTTTGCAGTAGCTCTCCATGGAAGCAAAACAGGTCGAGCTCTTATTTTTTGTTTCCCTTCACCTCTCCCTCCTCCATCTGTATCACTCAGTTAAGTGTGCGTGAGTGCTGCTGTTAATAGGACAACACTCCTGCCAGGGAATGAGGATAACAAAGATATCATGACCTCTTCCCTTGACTTTAATGCAGCATGGTTGGGGAGACCATCAGGACTGGAGTTCCTGGTTAGTTTTCCCTGTCCAAGCTTGCTAGAGCCCTGCTATGCTTAGCTGAGGGCTTGGGTTTGAGACTGTCCCTGATGTGCCATCCTCAGATAGACCAGCTGGTTTGCATGCTAATGAGGGGTATATGCACTTCATTGCTTCTCACAAGTCGAAAGCATTGAGATCAGAGCACTGGCCTCTATCTGCAAAGGTAACCGCTCTGCCCTATGTCTGCTCTTAGAGTGGCCTTCTGTCCTCCTTCAGCTTGTCCATGACTGACCTCTCGAAGTCCTGTGAGAACCTCTCCACAGTCATGTTATACAACCCAGGGTGAGTGAACAGCAGAGTCTCCTTCCCTGTGATTATCACTGTTGTGGTGTCTATTTTGTCAATTCCATTAAAGTCACTAGATAAAAATAACACTTCTGCAATTGTGCCTCCTTATCGAATCAGCCATAGTGATTTTTCCACGTTCCTTTCCAGCCCTTGCTATATATGTACATAATTTTACTTAGTTATAATCACAACATAAATGAGATTACATATTCTGTTTTTTTTTTTTTTTTTTTTTTTTTGCTAAACAGCATAATAAGCATTAGTGAGGGTTGTTACAAGCTTCATTATCATTTTCATAACTGTCTAATATTTTAGAGTTGGCATTTTGATTACTCAGTGAATGATCTCTTTTTGGCCAAAGAACTTCCATCTTATTTTATAAATTTATTGTAATAACAGATACAGCTTTGATTCTTAGGGCACAAAATAGCCCAGAAAATTATGGTTACACCTTCCAAGCCCTGGGGGGGTGCCCCTGAGGGCACAACCAATAGTGTTTTAAATGGGCTTCATGGCTAGGTGACCTTGGGCGGTCAGCTTAACTATTCAGGTCCTTCATGGTTTCATCAGTGAAACGGTGGTAATAATGAAAATGTCTAAAAACAGAGAACTAGATGAAAAGACTTCAGGGTCTTTTCTAGTTTTGTGAGGTTCCATAAGTTTATCTTATGTAAGACGGTGGGGGTAAATCTAATAGCAAAATAAGTGAGATAAAACTGACAACATCTTATAGAGCTGTCATTTGTTTAGTAGCTGCTGTATAACAGGCACTGTGCTAAGCACCTCACATCCATTATCTCTCATAATTCTCAGATGACTCTACCCCATTTCACAATGAGAGAATTCATATAGGTTTGCTCGCCTATGGTTCCGTAGTTAGAGCTATAGTATGATTTCAGGTCTCTCTCATATTCAGCCCAGGCTCCGAAAATGCCTTTCTCCAGCTGGGGGCGAATTCAGACCTGGGGCCAGTTCCATTGTCGGTGGCCTCTGGTACAAACGCTGGGCCCAACGGCATTCTCTCCTTCAGCTCAAGTCAGTGCTGTGGTTCATGGAAAGCAGACATGCCTACAAGGAATTTCTTCATTGTCACATCATAGGAGTTTAAAATTGGGAAGGACCTTTGATCACGTTTCTGAATTTCTTATTTTTTTTTTATATTAGACAAGATCTGACACCTTATTTGATATAAAAAATTTTTTTTGAAAAGCCAGTTAGTGCAACACCAGGGCTGCTGTAGGCTCCTGAGCCTCTCCCTCCTTCCATAACTTCTGGAAGTATAAGCAAGCAGTTGACTCCCTCGTGCCAGCCTTTGTCTGGACCAGTCAGCTTTTCCATCTTATTATGTGATTATTGAGGAGAGTAGTGCTCATTAAGTAAATGAAATTAGCTATACCGTTAAAAAACAACAACAACAACAACAAAAAACCCTCAAAGCAATGGATTACTGTTACTTCGAAAGGCACATTTTGTTGTAGTCTTTAAGTCCTTACAGTAGTTTTGGCAACTGTCTTTTATGATGACTGAATTGAATCATTCATATGCTTACTTTAACTTTAATATAATATGTAAGTCTTTAGAGTTAATTTCGGTCTACATGATGTGATCCATCTGTTTGATATTGTTGGACTAATTCAATTGTTCTGGGATATGAGGAATGCTTCTTAGAATCGCCTCCCATCCTGGGACCCAGTTCCGGTCCTAGAACCGAGGTACCAGCTTCATTATCCTTGATGGTGGTACCTTTTACTTTGAAACCATTTGGAGATGTTATATGGCTGTCCAGTACCTATGAAAACCAAAAATTGATCTGTAGTTGTCCTGTCCTTTGAGACACAGGGTCACCAACTGTGGTCCCCTCTTTCTCTTGCATGTACAGATGGGATCTAAGTCCTTCTTTTCCTCCAAACAGAGGAGAATGTGTAGTCCTCTTAAAAT
>NW_011888788.1:12098240-12139031 GCF_000151845.1 Pteropus vampyrus | reverse complement strand
TCCTTACAGTAGTTTTGGCAACTGTCTTTTATGATGACTGAATTGAATCATTCATATGCTTACTTTAACTTTAATATAATATGTAAGTCTTTAGAGTTAATTTCGGTCTACATGATGTGATCCATCTGTTTGATATTGTTGGACTAATTCAATTGTTCTGGGATATGAGGAATGCTTCTTAGAATCGCCTCCCATCCTGGGACCCAGTTCCGGTCCTAGAACCGAGGTACCAGCTTCATTATCCTTGATGGTGGTACCTTTTACTTTGAAACCATTTGGAGATGTTATATGACTGTCCAGTACCTATGAAAACCAAAAATTGATCTGTAGTTGTCCTGTCCTTTGAGACACAGGGTCACCAACTGTGGTCCCCTCTTTCTCTTGCATGTACAGATGGGATCTAAGTCCTTCTTTTCCTCCAAACAGAGGAGAATGTGTAGTCCTCTTAAAATTGATGCCATTTTTTTGTTGCTTGCTTGTTTTTAAGTTAAAACCGTTTTTCTCAGTGTTTATAAAATGAAGGTCAGAGTATACTAATTTTAATCCTCAGAACTTTTCAGTGACTTTCTGTGATCTAAAAAATAAAATTCCAGCCCCTTTCCATGTTATTCAAACTCTGCTCTCTGTGCTCTTCTTAGCACATCCTTCCTTGTGTCTGGGCACCAGCCATTTCAGGTACCATATTTATTGCTCAGACTCACCTGGACTAGCTATGCCTTTGGGGCTCTTCCTTTGCTAGTTTCAGAGCCTGGAATGCATTTTAAGATGCAGCCACTTGTCCTATCAGGCTTTAGTACATACAGTCTCTCTTCTGAAAGCTATTTCCAGCTTTCCTCCCCCAGTGAGAAAGAAGTATCCCTTTCTCACAGTGTATTGCTCCATTTCTGTCATTTTTATTTTCTTCTTTGTAATGGACAAGTCCTTTCCGAGCCCCTCCTGTGAAGCAGGCAGGTTCTAGCACAGTGGCACAATCGCCAACACCACCAACAAGGTTAGTTTACAGCTAGCTGGAAAGAGAGAAGCAATTACAGGTAATTTACAAATAAATGCAGAAAGTGAAAATGAAATTAATATAAAATGTCTTGGGGCAATATTTGATGGAGTGATCAGGGAAAGCTTCCTGAGGAGGGGATATTTAAGACTTGAATGGAGAAAAGATGACACTCGTTCAGCAGAAAGGAGAAAGAGGAGAGTAAGGCAGAGGACAAAGCAAGCACAATGGTTTCAAAATGAGAAGCAGAAAGAGGGCCGGAGTAGAGGCAATGTAGTAAGCAAAAAGAAGAGTGGTAGAAGGTGAGTTGGGGGCCAGCTAATGTAGAGCCTGGTAGGCCATTGGAAGGGGTCGACTCTTTTCTAAGAGTGCTAGGGAACCATTAGAGGGCTTTAAGAAGGAGAGTGACCTGCTGATATAAGTACTATAAATAAGAGGTATGTGATTTAGAGAAAGAAGCATAGAAGCAAAAGACCATTTAGAAAGCTGTTTCCTTAGTTCAAGTGAAAGACAACAGTGGTTTGGATCTGAGTGGTAGCCATGGAGATGGAGTATCATGGAATCAAGGATGATGCCCAAGTTTTGGATTTAAACAACTGGAAGATGGGATGTCCATTTCCTGAGATGTGGGAGACAGGGAGGACCGATTTGGGCAGGTGTTTGGGTAAGAGTTTAGCTTATGTGTCTTTCCCATTAGATTGGAAGTTTTTCATGGTCGAAGGCTTGTCTTATTAATTTCTTATTTTCAAGTTTCAGTCATAAAACGTGTTTAGTAAATGTTTAGCACACAGATTAAGAATTAAATTTTAGTGAGGTACATGGGTCTTTTTAGGAAAGATTTTTTTACTAATTTCTCTGGGCATGGGTGTTCGAAATAGCAGAAAATGGCATAGAATGCAAATGCAAAGGAATGTGTTTTTGTGGCATGGGTCAATTCCCAAATGACACTGCAGTTTTCGAATAATCTCAGGATCCTCAAGCAAAAGATGTGAAGAGAGCCTCTTGATATGAGAAATTAGGTCAAGGCAGTCAGAGGATTCAAGTGAGAAACAGTCTGTTTTAAACTACATTGCAGTTGGCTACAGAGATGGTTATAGAGGCATTTGACACTGCCATTATGCCTCCTGTTCACCTGGTTCCAGTTAACAGACACATTTTGTCTCTGCCACCCCTGTAATACTCGTTTGTGAAAACTCAGATTAAAATTACTTGATACTTCATCTCCCTAACTTCATCCCCCTCAACTTTCCACCTGCTGTAGAGAATGATTGCCCATGAATTAAAACATAATTGGAGAAAAGTTTCCTACTCTGATTTATAGGAAGCAGACACCTTGTGAAGTTGACTGCTCTAGTAACTCAGCAAAATGAAGCAGAATTAAAGCTATAGCCATGCTGTTTATACCTTTTTGATGTTACAATATAAATACCCTCAGCCTAAATTAAGCACTATACGATACACTGGAAGAACATTGAAAGAAATATCTTTACTGCTTGGACCCTGGCTAAATTTTGTTATTTAAATCTGGGTAATAAACTGCTTAGACGCAAGAGTGTGTTAGTTTCTCAAGGTGGAAAAGTAGGACTGAGATGCTTTAACAGTTCAGCATATATTTATTGAGAGTCTGTCATGTGTGGAGAATCTGTGTCAGATGCAATGTTGTCTCTGCTAGGAAAACTGACACATGCATGTGAACCCATTTAGAGTGAAGGCAAGGTGTCTGTGACTCAGGGCAGGGAGAGTAGTATAAGTAACCTGTCTCCCGGCAGGTCCAGTGAAGGGAATGGTGGGCCGTGCTGAGGAAGGGGATTCTCTTCATATAGCCATGCCTTGTAATATGTTGGGTGACAGAAAACCAGAGACTTGCAGAGGAATCTTTCTTGATGTTGAGATCACCTCTCGCCAGCATCATGGAATGTGTTCTAAGCCTAATTCACAGCAACCCACTTGCCTTCAAATCTTATGGACACCAGGCATTTTTCCCTATCATCTTCCCAATTTTTCACCCTGTTTGGCTCATTCTCAGTGCCATAGCAACACGTGGCTTATAGTAAATAGCCAAAGCCCATGTCAGGAGAAGAGTGGTGTGGAGGGGATAGCAGGGGTTTATGAGGAACCTTCTTTTAGAAGCCTCTGGTCTAGTGCTTTCTTCTCCATAATTGACATGAAGATGTTAGACATCTATAATAATGCCTTAGCTTGGAGAACAAAGCAGGGAAGAATATTAACCAAATATTTGGTCCTGACGCCACCCCTGAGGAGGCCCAAGTCACTCACCTCAGCTCAGCTTGAGATTTCTCTCCAAGAGTCACCAATGAACTGGATTCTCTGCTGAACCCTGAGATGTTTGCACGTAGGAGAGGCAGATTGGACAGATAATTCCGGGACAGGTATCTTTTATGAGCAAACCAGATGAGCTCTGGAAGGAGAGAGAGAGAGTCATGTTGAGGGTTAGGAAGAGATAAGAGGAATCTACAGATTAAGGCCTGGCTGGGGAGCCCTCTGAAGGCCAAGCACGGACATTTGTAGTTTGCTTTTGATAGACAACTGCTGTTTTGGGGAGATGTACTATTGGGTTTGAGCAGGATGGATTAGAGCTAGGAGAGAGATTGCAGGTCAGGTTCTGCACGCACATTCATAGTAGCAGCATATGTGTCACATTTTCATAAATTTTGGTCAGTATGTTCAGAATTTATGATTATGATTTAAATGTGTGGCCTCAAATACAATAGATAATTATTTTCTATATACTCATAAGCATTTGGTAGCTCATCTCTTCAATTTTTTTAAATTGTGGTAAAATATAATTAACATAAAATTTACCATCTTAACCGTTTTAAGTATATAGTTTAATAATTTTTAGTGCATTCACATTGTTGCGCACCTTATCTCCAGAACTCTTTTTGCCTAATAAAACTGAAACTCTGTACCTATTAAACATTAACTCCCCATTTCTTCCTTCTCCTAATCCCAGGCAGTCCCCATTATAGTTTCTGTCCTAGGAATTTTACTACTTTAGGTACCTAATGGAAGTGTAATCATACAGTATTTGTCTTTTTGTGACTGGCTTATTTCACTCAGCATATTGTCTTCAAAGTCCGTCCATGTTGTAACATGTATCAAAACTTCCTCCTTCGTTTTTTTATGGCTGAGTAATATTCAATTGAATGTGTATACCACATCTTATTTATCCATTCACCTGTCAGTACGTACTTAGATTGCTTCTACATTTTGGCTATTGTGAATAATGCTGCTATAAACATAGTTATAATTAAATATAATTAAATACAAATGCTGTTTTTAATTCTTTTAGGTATATATCAAGAAGTGAAATATGGATAATTTTATAATTCTATTTTTAATATTTAGAGAAACTGCCACACTGTTTTCCATAGCAGCTATACCATTTGACAGTCCCACCAATAATGAACCAAGGATTCCAATTTCTCCATGTCTTAGCCAACATGTTTTCTTTCTGTTTTTTGTTTGTTTGTTTGTTTGTTTTCATGATAGTAGCCATCCAAATGGGTGCGAGGTAGTATCTCATTGGTTTTTTTCTTTTTCTTTTTCCTTTCATTTTCACAAGCATGTCCAAACTGGAAAATAGCATTTAGAAATAAAGAAAGAAAATCTCAAAATTTAGTTCCCCCCAAAAGAATAGTAATTAAATGGTGAACATAAGCCTAACAAGGATCAACTTCCAGATTACCTGTCTCAAGCCCTGCCAACTTCAGTTCAGCCAGCGCATTCACATGTATCTCAAAATCCAATCAATGGTTGGAATCCAAGAATTTCTAGTCAAGGAGAGATGTGATCATCTTTACATTAAAGGAATCACTGGTGATTGAGCAAAAAGGGCCCTAAGGAAGTGACAGGAAGGAAACTGGACATAAAGACTTGAACTGAGGCAACAGTCAAAAGAACTTAGAAGAAAGCTGGGCTATAGAGGTGTTCGGGGAAGAAAGTAATGAGGCCTGGATGATTAATAAGATGTGAGAAGTGAAGATGCTGATTTCCATTTTTTGGCTTAAATAATTGGTTAGGGGTTGCATGCTACCCAGCTGAAATACAAATACAGGAGAAGGAAGAGCAGGTTGTCAAGAGGCAGGGAGGATAATGAGTACAACCTTGAAAAAGGGCTCCAAGAAACTTTCTCCCATAAGTGACTGTACCTTTGAGTATTCTGTCAGCCACCATGCATCCCTTCGGAAAGCTGGGGTCTCTGCAGCCTGTCAAAAGCACAGGATGAAGGTGGTTCCCCCTAGTGAATAAAATAGATGCTCACAAGTTCTGCCACTTTTTCCTCATCCATTTAGCTGCTATGTGAGGGCCTGTCATTTGTCCAGCCCTGTGCTAGGGCTCTAGTGAGTAAGACAGACAAGGGCTGAGTCACCGCAATGCAGGATTTAGTGCCCAGGGAAGACATTTGTAAAGGCCGTCAGGAATCAGGATGCTGGTAGCATTGTCTTTGCACAGGACAAACTTAGATTACTCTAGGGTGTCTTTAGGGCAGGGAAAGTGTGCAGTTCAGTCCAGACCCACACCCGCCACCGAAGGCTCTGTGTCTCATTGTAGTGAGTCCTCTCACAGGGCACCCACTATTAATGAATCCTGTGATCAGCAGGTGGCCAAACCTTGGTGAAAAGTGAAGGGCTTTGTGTCCCTTACCCTACATTTGCCTCATCACTTCCGTAGGACCAATTTTAACAAACAGGACTTTAAAAAGAATTGATGGTGCACCTCCTCCTCAGACTTGTTGCAGAGCTTTCTCCTCCTGTCTTTCGTACTCTCTCCCTTCGGCAAACTAGCGTTTACCCTTCTTAATTATTGCATAATGCAGAGTGTTTGCTTAATAAATGGTAGCAGTGCCCCTTGCTTTTCTCGTATTAAACCCTCCTGACCACGTCTGTCTAAAGATGCTGGGACTCCTTGAATATCAACAGCTTCTTTCCCTTCTTGCCCCAGTTTCCTGAGCACCGGCCTGCTTTTCTAATTTTGATAGAAATCACTGCCCACTCTATCCATTAGGATTTTTTTTTCCCTCTCAGATTGGCTCTCCCTAGGGACTCTTATCTTTCTGGCTCTCTGCCTTTTGAATCTCCATCCCCATCCTGAGAAAATTCATCGGGCCGTTTCACTCCGAAATTTTTTCTGCCTATCAGTGTGGAAGAACGTGCAAGACAGATTTTTTTTTTTCTTTAAATGGCCAGTGTGCTACACAGCAAAGGAAATCATCAACAAAATGAAAAGGCAACCTATTAAGTGGGAGAAATATTTGTAAATCATATCTTATAAGGGGTTAATATTCAAAATATGTGAAGAACTCATGAACTCAATAGCAAAAAATAAATAAATAAATAAATAATAATAATGGGGAGAAGACCTGAATAGACATTTTTCTAAAGAAGACACATAGGTGGCCAAGAAGCACATGTAAAGATGATCTGCATCACTAATTATCAGGGAAATGCAAATCAAAACCATGATGGGATACACCTCACACCTGTCAGAGTGGCTGTTATCAAAAAATCGCACAAGTGCTGGTAAGGATATGGAGAGAAGGGTACCCTTGTACACTGTTGATGGGAATGTAAGTTGGTGTAGCCACTATGGAAAACAATATGGAGGTTCCTGAAAATATTAAAAATAGACTTACTGTATGACCCAGGAATTCCACTTCTGGGTATTTATCTGAAGAGAACAAAAATACTAATTTGAAAAGATACATGCACCCTCATGTTCATTGCAGCATTACTTACAATAGCCAAGATATGGAAACAACTGAGTGTCAATCAGTGGATGAATGGGTAAAGAAGATGTAATATCACCGGCCCTGACAATGATTCATGACTTCCTCTATGAGATGACATAGGAAAGACTCACGGACCTGCCCCTGGAATCCTGTCCCAACCTTGAGCTGGGGGGTGGAGGTCACTATACCTCCTTTGCCCTTTTTGGTGACCCCTTCCTCCTCCAAGACTCATCCTCTTCCCAGCATCTGGCCTGGCCCCTCAGTGCCTGTGGGATGCTTTCTAAGCTCCAACACCATCATCCATGACTTCGTTCTTCAACATTGTCTTCTGTCACATTCTACCTTGAACTTTAGGCTTTGGTTTAAGCGGACAAAACAGATCTTTCACGCCCTTCTCCAGGTCAGGCCAATCTATGAAACTCATAACACAATCTACGGAAACTTTCCACTCTTTCCTTGAGCCCATACTGTTCATCTTTCAACCTGAGTATAATAATTGTCTCTTCAGGAAGTGTTTGTGCATCTCTAGCTTGACCTAAATGCTTTCTCTTTATTCTTTGGCAGGCATTTTGTGCATACCTTCATCATAGCATTTTCCAAGTTTATTTAACTGATGCTTACCTGCTTTCTCAGTAGGCTTCTTGTGGATAGGAACCATTCCTGCCTCATCTTAAAATCTCCAGAAGCTCCCACATGTTGGGTACATTGAGCTGAGGGTTGTGGCCAGCTGATGAGCTCTCAGCACACAGGATGTATCTGCTCATAGGTCTCCAGGTGCATTGTGCTTCAGGTGACTCCTGTGTACTTTTTAGTATCTTCAGGTTAGCTACTCCCTAACTTTTTGATTTTCTCCTTCACACAGATGTTCTTTATACATGTTTTGTGGCTTTCAATGTATCTTTTTGTTTATTTGGTATTATATATACCTAAGTGTATGTGTGTGTGTGTATGTGTGTGTGTGTGTGTGTGTGTGTATTTTTTTTTCTGCTGTAGACTAAAAAACTTACTGTTTAGTACTGAAGTCCTCTTAGAGCAAAGCTCTCTGAAAGAATTAAGTCTAGTTTATAAATTAATGAATCCCTAAGATCCAACTTATCTTCAAAGCAACCAGTTTTTTCTCTTTGTTCAATAGGGAACATATTAATTTTCCAAAAAGCCATGGGGTGGGAGGTGGTGGGAAAACAAGCTCTGACTCATAGTAAGAGTTGGAGTTTTTAAAAATGAAGTCCTTGCTGCTCAAGAACATTTTATCAGCCTAATTGGGCACACAGAGTTGGGTGTATCATTTCTAACATAGTTTTAGAACTTGGTGCTGGCCCACATCTCAAGCTCCCTGGAAATTGGGATTTATATACACACATGTGTGGTCCTTGGTGCCAGAAAATATTTGGATGAGGCAAAGCAGCCTGGTGACTTCTTTTGGGAGTTAGCTCCACTTTGGAGAAGCGCCGAGCCAGCGTCTTTGCCAGGAAATAATTTTGCTGTGAGAGAAACATTTCTTCTCAACCAGCACACAGTCTTTATGAAGAAGCCAGGACCACTGCTTGAGCTCCTCTGTCTTGTTCTGAGATTGCAAACAGACAGCTAATTTGGCAGGATGTAGAGGCTTTCACAGCTTCTTGAAAGTGCTCTAAGCAAAAATTATATGCAATCCAAGTTCATTTCAGTCTTGAAAATAAAGAAATTTTTACTTGTGTACTGTTTTTCTTTAAGCACTAACCAGAGCCCATTTAAATATATATATATATTTGTATATACAAATATATACATATTTGAATAATTGAATACTGAAAAGGAGAAACACCTCGGCTTAAACTAAAGAATATCAAAAATAAAAAATCGGACCTCTATTTGGTAATCAATCCAAACAGCTTTGTGGAATATAGCAGCCTGATATGGGGTTTGGTTGGGATCAGGGCCAACACAGACTTCAGTAGTTGTGGAAGGCCCCTAACTCTGAAGATGCTGTGATGCCATCAGCAGTCAGGAGATGAAGACAGATGAATGATAATTATTTTTAATCTAACTTTTTATTGTGTTCATTATGGAAAATTTAGAAATCACATCATGAAAAGAAGAAATTACTACAGAGTTAAACATGTTATTGTTATATGTTCTAGTCTGTACCTCTGTCTGTTCCACCGTCTAGCCATCTCTCTATGTCTTTCTCTCTGTATGTGTGTGTGCATATATATGTACACACATTGATATATGTATACATTTATATTTATATGTATTTATATGTGTTCTTTTACCAAGGTGGGTTCAAGCTGGACATGTAAGAGTTTTTCGAACTTATAGATCTTTTCTTTTTATATGTATTTTCCTCCATCAATTTACTATCCATGTGACATTCCATTTTATGGATATTCCATATGTCATTGTACTTATCTTCTGTGGTTAGTGGTAGTGTTCTCTAGTTTTGAGCTATCACAAGGAATTGGAGTGAAGATATTTGTAGCTATATCTTTGTGCTTATCCATGACTACTTCCTCAGGGAGGCAAAAAAAGAAAAGAAAGAAAGAAATGAAATTACTTAGCCAGAGGGTATATATAGTTTTAAGGCTCTTGTTACATGATCACAAATTGTTCTATGGGATGGTTGGTTGTACATATCACCACAAGAGTTTTCATCTGCTTGCAAACTGGAAAGGAATCCTCTTAAGGTATAGATTGTGTTAATGTAAGCACACCCTCCTGGCTGAGAGAGAGCTCTCAGCTGTATTCACAGGAACCAGAGACCAGGGAATCCTAACAGTAGCTCTCTCTAGGAGTGTGTCCTAGGCATTCTGATCATCATCAAGGATTCACCAAAACACCTAGTTTGCCCTGTGCTGAGCTACGTACTGTACTAGAATGCTGCATGTGCTTAGCTCCAGCCGCGCTGGTCCTTTTACTGGCTGTCAACAATTAGTTTCATTTTCCTTTCTGTCTCCTACCCTTTCCCTATTTCTTCCTTATGCTCTCCCTCCCATTCCCTTTCTGCCTCCCCATCTCCTTCCCTCTCTTCAACTGAAAGGATAAATACATCACATTAGGGAGAAAGTAAGAAGACACCGATAAACAGGGTTATATCCTTCGTTGTGTTGAGCCTTAGCTTCACTGTAGATGACTGTAAGCTTCTGCCAAACAGGCACAGAATCTAATTTGTTTTTCATTCAGCTCCCAGCATAATACCTGGAACTTAATAGACATCTAATAAATGTGAACTAAAGTGAATTTAGTTTTCCCCCTTAATTCATGCCAATATAGAAGGGGCTTCAGAAACAGAATTGAGTCATAACTGGAGATGCTCTTGATAAGATTTGCACCATTGTGCGAGGTCCTGGTTTTGACTGCATAGTCATGTGGCCTGCACATACATACAGTGCCCTTCTTGGTCCACTTTTTTCTCTCCTCTCACTTTCTGGTGCTTTATAAATTGTTTTATCCTTTTTTTTTTTTTCTTGCTGACCTTGAGCATGAAAGCTTTATACATGTAGTTGGCAATATTTATGTTGCTCGTGATTTGGTAGTTAGCCTGTGTTTTAGTTGATGATTATTTACTGTGTTTATCTCTGTTGGTTTATTTTATTGGGCCTTACCATTTTTCAAAAGTTTGCTTTGCTGCAAGCCTGATTTCTTTTTCAGCTTTTTGTCTCAGTTGTTTTGCTTTTTTATGGACCATTTACTAACTTTACAGTTGCTAGAGAGTATCTTAAATAGCTTGTTAAGATACACAGTGATGGGGAACTTGTGATGAAAGCAACTGAAGGAAGCAGGTTTCTTTCTTCCATTAATAGAGATTAGTGTTAATTACTGACTTTGCTTTTCTTTTTTTTTTTGTCCTTGAATATTATTTCACTGTGAGCCACTTTAAATGATGAGCTCCCTGTGCTTTCTGTTTTCAAAGCAGGCAGAAAGATGAGCTGTAGAATTCAAAGAACAGTTCATCTTTATTCAGTCACTTTAGATTTGCATTTTGCTTCACTCACTTTACAATTGCACAATCTCAAGATGAATTATAAAGGTCAACTGAGGAAATGAGACTTTTCCTAGTGAAGTGATGAATGGTAGTTATGGGCAAGGGTAGAAGTTAGTAGATTTCCTTTTAGTCCTACATGACAACACAATTTTCCTTTCAAATAATGTATTGTCTTAACTTGATTACATACCACAAACTCTCTGTACTTCAACTCATTTGATTAGAGCTTGTTGCTGATTCAGTCAAGGGTTCCAGTTCTACCTATCCATTCTTGCTTTTAGTTCTTTGTATATGCTGTTTCCTCTTCCTGGAATATTGATCCATGTGTCTACCAGCTCTTCATAGGGCTAAATCCTCTATAGTCTCTAAAATCTCAGTTTAAATGCCACTTCTTCATAGAGGCCCTACCAATCCCAATCTAAATTTCATCTCCTTGCCTATTCAGTCACAGTGTCCTCTATCTTTTCTTGGTAGAACTTTAAATAGTTGTAATTATGTCTCTGGTGCAAATATTTGTCTACTCTAGGTCTCTATATTTAGTGGTAAAGTGAAAGGGTTTTATTTTCTTAATACTGTATCCCTACTTCTAAGTGGGTGGTTTGAAAAATAATTATTGTGTGCGTGAGAGAGAGAGAGAAAGAGAATTGTTGTGCCCCATTGAGGCACTTCCATTCCCTTTTATCACAGATCATAGTTCTAACCTTGAATAACTGTGCCCCACCTCAGTGACATCAAATGTTTAGTCACCATCAACAACCCCTATATCTTATGATCTTCTAAGGTTAATCATCATTGTTGTTGGAAATAAATGGAAATGAACCAGAGATTTGTGGAAGCAAAAAAGAAAGTGAAATGGTTGCTATAATTACAGTAGATTAGGAAAAAAATTAGATACAGGTAGTTTAAAAAAGTAAAACATTCAGGAATAAGTAATCACAAGCATTCACAATCCTTCCACCAAGATATAATAATTGGTTTATATTTATAAGATTTACTTATATTTCATAGTATGTATACTTAATTGTATATCAGATATTCTAATTATACATTATAAAGGGTATTTAAAAAATAAAATTGAGATCATATTAGATATATTGTTTTGTATTCTGCTTTTTCTTCTAACATTTTATTGTGAACTTTTCCCATGCCAATGAACACAAGTCTTAATTTCATGTTTGTATCGTAATGTAACTCTTGCTTAATCATTAAATACTTGTGTGAATATTTCTTTTTTTTTGTCCACATAAATTGTTGATTACATTGCAATTAATCCATTTATATAAATCTTCCCCACTTGGTTATTTTCTCTGTGAAATTCATGCCTTCTCTGAATTCTTTATTTAATGGCAGCTGCTGCTTACATTCAGGCAATAAGGGGAGGATTTAAAAGGGAGATATTAGAGAAATAAAGGGAAGGAAGGTTTGAAGACCGAGGAAAGAAAAGGCCTGACAGTGGAGAGCAGGGAGTGGGCAGACAGGCCCATGGAGACACAAAAGGCACTCCGCTCAGCCCCAGTTTGATCAGAGGCACACATTTCAAGCGTTGCCTGGTTAGGCGTGTTAGCATTTTGTCTTTCAATGCATGATATCAAAGAAGTACAAATGTGTGAAGCAGACTTGTAAAGCTCTTCACTTCAACGATGTATTGTCAAAGCAAAGGAACTGTCGTGCATTTTAAGTCTTTTTCACATTTTCAGACTTCAAACTTCCCTTCTCTGCTCTCTGTCTTCCCCCTGCCCACAAATAGGCATAGCTTTTCTTTTTTTAAACTGACGTCTCCTTGGGTTACCCAATGTAGATTTCACCAAACCATTCGTCAGAATCATCTACCATGTGCATGTCCAACAGTATGAGATTGCTTACATAAGTCATGGTGCATTTGTATTATAGAATTGCATGATATAAAACTATGTTATAAGATAATAGTTAATGATTTGGGGATTTATCTAAGGTATGCATTAAGAGGAAAAGGTTACAAAATAGACTCTGTTGTAGGCTCTCATTCGTGTATGTGTATGTGTGTGTGTGTGTGTGTGTGGCTATGAAGGCTAAAGGCCATATACAAGATGGGGCATTTGTTGTGAGAGGCTTACCTGTTTTCTACGTTTGCTGCAGTTAGTAACTTTTATTATGAGAGTGTGGGAAGCACAAGTTGTTATTTCTTAAGCGAAGAGAGTTCTGCATTGGCTGACAGCATCTCCTCCTCATTTGGGTATTTTGTGTGTGGCTCTGAGCATCGTGTCACTGACTTCTGAGCACTACTCATAGCAGTCATTGGTTGAACACCTACTCTGTGCCTGGCACAAGACCCTCAGGATATACAGTCAACTTAAGTCTCTGTCCTCAAGTAGCCCTGGGAGATAGGGCTCTGCCTGCCTTCTGTGTCTTGTAGGCCCTGGATGGTCTTGGTCCTTGTTCTCTCTTGGGCCACAATTGCTCTCATACCATTACTCTGCCTTGATTCCATCTGTCATCATCATGCTGGTCTTGCTGTGCTCCCAAATGCCACACACATTGTCTCGTAGTCGTTGGCCTGGCTTCTCCCTCATGTTTACACTAGATCCGTCCTCTTGGTCACTCCCTTCCTTCTTTCAGATCTCCCCTAAAGGTCACCTTCTCTTTCCACCCTCTCTCCTGGCTTCCTTCTCTTTCCTTCTCTTTTCATTATCACATAACACACTCATTGTTAATCAGCCTACACTAGAATGGGAGGTTTATGACAGAAGGGGCTTGGCTACTTTTGCTGCACTACTTTTGCTGCACCCACAGTGCCCACGACAGTGTCTGGCACATAAGTGATTTGTTGAACAAAAGGATTAATGAATGCATGAGTCACTGGTTCTGGTACCTCATGCCACGTCTTGTATAGAGGACGACATAGGGCTGTGGAAGGAAAGGTTTCCCGGGAAGGTGCCCCCGAGACTGTCAGCTTAACCCTTGACATTCTGCCCTCAGTCCAACTTCCACATTTTATTTCTTATCACTTTCCTTTATTGTAAACAATAGCCAAACAAGGCTCTTTACTGCTTCCTTTGCTTGTATCTTTTGTCTTCCTGCTTCTGTTTTTTTCCCCATTAGACTTTCCCCCACTTCCCACACTGTACCATTGTTGTTCTGTCCTTCTGTTAAGGCCCAGATGATCGTAGCCCCTCTGGGAGGTCTCTTCTCTCTGCAGCTATAAAAGCTCTCCCTCTCCCCCATCTCCTGTTTAAAATGGAGCTTTCTTGTTGTGCTCTGCACATTCTATGTGATTGATACACATGTGTATTTTATCTCACTTAAAATTCACTCTTAAGACTGAAAGGTACTTTATCCACTCTGTATTCCCCTCAGAGTCTAATCCACTGCCTTGTACATAATACGTGCTTGATAAAGGTTTGTTAGTGTGTGGCATGCATGGCTGAATGAAGTGGCAGCAAAATTGCCAGTGGCACACTATTCTGATTTATGCAACAGGCAGACGTACATTTTGGAATGATTAATTATTTTTAACTTTTGGGAAGCTGTTTCTGGGCTAAAAGTTACTGTGGTTTGGTTGAACAGGTGAGGTGGAATTACAGAGTTGAAGTAAGAATAGAAGAGGAGTAGGAAGAAGTGGCCTTTACTCTCGGCTTCTCTAAAGAGGAGGTCACCTTGGACCTCTCTCTCAAACTCTTGAGGCCTCAGTTTTCTGGTCTGTAAAGTGGAGAGGGGGCAAGATGTGGAGGTGTGTGCTGAGTTCAATGCAGGATTCTTGAGTCTCCATGTGGTTCTAACAACCTATTGCCCTGTGGGTTGATCAGGTAAGTCGCCTGGGTTTAACAGGGGGTCCTGACCATCTTTATTGGAGCGAGTTATACCACTGTTATGAGGAATAGGCCAAAGAGAAACTCACTTAAAATGCTTATGGTATCAAATTTCACTGTTTTTTTTTTTTTTTTAAAGCATCTTTGTTTTTTTGAGCACTTTCATTTGGAACACAAAGGCTTAAGACTGGCTCCTGGAAAGTCTTTTTTAAAAATGATTTTGTATTTTTCAATTACAGTTGACATACAATATTACATTAATTTTAGGTGTACAACATAGTTATTTGGCATTTATAAAACTTACAAGTGATCACCCTGATAAATCTAATACCCATATGATACCAAATGTAGTTATTATAATATTATTGACTATATTCCCTATGCTTACTTTACATCCCCATGACTGTTTTGCAACTACTAACTTGAGCTCCTTAATCCTTTCACCTTTTTCATCCATATCCTGAACCTCCTTCCCATCTGGCAACTCAAAATATTCTCTGTATCTATGGAAAGTCTTTAGTGATGACTTTCTAGACCAAATATTTGAAAGTTTATTAGAAAACTATTCGCAGAGTCCTAAGGATATTTATGTTACAAACTCTGACTTTTATGTAAAAGAGATTATATTTCACAATCTCCCAGATTAAATTGCATTGTAAGACCCCACCTTGATATACACACCTTGGATTGCAGTTGTATATCAGCCACTTTGTGTAGGATAACCTGATGTGTTACACCATGATTTGCGGGGAAAAGGGAGACAGGGAGTGAGTGGCATAGCACTTCCAAATGTCTCTACAAGTCAGCTATCCTTAGCTTTTTAATGAAAGTTTACATGAGAGCTGACGTACACAGGAAAGACCACACTGCCTTTCTGTGAATAGTCAGAATCTGGATGAATGGCTAATTCTTCCTTTCATGATTTTCCCTGTGCCTGTCTTGGGGTAGTAACTGGTTTCCGTTCAGCCTCTAAATAACACCTAGAATGTCAGGGTTCTCAAGGTCAAGGAGATGATTAGGTAGGGCTCGCACAAACTCCAGTATCCAAATTCAAACTTTCTCATTAGTCTTTAATATTTCCTTGGTCTATGGGACTTGCTCATTCATTAGGTGACTTGAAACTGACTGGAAGTTCCTGAGGGTGGTAGGGTGGTAAGAAGGTCAGCCATTCTGGTCTAAACTGTTAAAGAATTCATTATGGTTAAACCTAATCCCCTATGAAGGATCTGGGAGAGATGAATCATCTAATGCCAAATTCTAGTCTTTTCTAGCTCCTTTCCATCTATCCCTTAACAGAATCCAGACTGAGAAATGACACCAAACATTGCAAAAAAGAGGCCGGGAGTTTTTTCAAAAATGACACTTGATCAGGCCAGCTACATAATTTGCCTGGCTCAGTACAGGAAGAAATGTGGCACCTTTTGTTCATATGCTAAGAATTTTAGAGAGGCACCTAAAAATGGAGTAAATAATAGAGGCTTTGTTCATCTGCTGTTACGACCATGTCAAAGTTGTGACAAAAACATGGAGCAAACAGCAAGCAGAGTCACCAAGAGTCTAGATGAACAAAAGCATTACAACTAGGGAGAGAAATAAGAAATCACTCTGCAGTGGTAGAGGTAGGAGGTGGTGAAGATGTGAGGCTGCCCATCCCGGAACAGTTGAGTGGGATGAAGGCTACAGCAGTGGCAGCTAGCAACTGCAGACGCCTCTTAAAGGGGACATGTCCGCAAGCGGACTTTCGCAGTGACAGACCTGCTTGCTCTGAGCACCAGCACAGGGTCAGCTGCTTGGGGGGCACCAGGGACTTACAGGGGGACAATGAGTTGTTGGAGTAAGAGCTGGAGGTGAGGCTCTCTCCGGGGCAGAAGTGCCGGTAGTATCCATTGTTCTTCTTTTGAGCCCTCCCCACTCCCAGTATGCAGACGCAGTGCCGTCATAGCTAAGAGGTCATCAAAATGGATAGCAGAGGTTGCTCCGCTCAGAGGATTCCCTGAAACTCCACCTCCCCCAACTCAAGATCTTACCCAAGCCACATCCAGGTGTGTCTTTGGTGACTCCAGTGCTCCTTGCTGAGCAGCGCCAAGACTCACACTGGTGGCAGCTGGCCTCGGTTTCTGGCATGGCTTCTTGAAGCAGCAGTAACACAGCATCTGTGGATTGCTTGCTGAATCTTAACAGGTGGCCCTGAGGGGCATAGGCTAGGGCTAAATTTGGCTGTAGCTGAACCCCTCTCAGAACTGTGCCACTGGACACCTACCACACAAAGCTGCACTAATAAGACTGGGAGACTTAAGAACTTTGCTTAGTACATAGAAACAGACACAGAAAGGCAGGAGAAATGAGAAGACATAGAAGCAGAAACCATATGAGAGAACAGAGCAGAGATCCAGGAATAATGGAGTCAAGCAATCTAACAGATGCAGAGTTCAAAGCACTGGTTATAAAGATGCTCAAATGAACTTAGGGGAAGTGTAGATAAATTCAGTGAGAACTTTAACAAAGAGATAAAAAACATAAAAATGGAAATGGAAATTATAAAAGGGAAGCACTCAGAAATGAAGAACACATTATCAGAGATGAAGAGTGTATTAGAGGGAATCAACAGAGTGGAGAAAGAAGAGGATCAGACCACCTAGAGAGGATGAGAAAGCCAAGGACACTCAATCAAAATGGCAAGAATAAGGAAGCCAAGACTATAATAATAATTTAAGGAGTCTATGGGACACTTTTAAATGTAAAAACATCCATGTCATAGGGGTACCTGAAGGAGAACAAGAAGTTGAAGAGCCATTTGAAGAAATAATGATGGAAAACTTCCCTAACTTAGTGAAGGTAATAGACATATGCTCCTAGGAAGTTCAGAGAGTCCCCAAAAAGATGAATCCAAAGAAGACCACACCAAGACACATTATAATTAAAATGCCAAAAGTTAAATACAAAGAGAGAATCTTAAAAGCAGCAAGACAAAAGCAGTTAGTTACCTACAAGGGAGCGCCCATTCATCTGGCAGCTGATTTCTCAAAAGAAACTGTGGAGGATAGAAGGGTTTGGCACAACATATTTAAAGTGATGAAACCCAGGATCTACGATCAAGAATTCTTTATCCAGCAAAGCTATCATTTAGCGTCAAAGGATAGGTAAAGAGCTTCCCAGACAAAAATAAACTAAAAGAATTTATCAATGCCAAGCCAGTATTACAGGCCATATTGGAGAGATTTCTTTAAGAAGAAAAAACATGTATCGAAAACATGAATAAAGAATGGTAATAACTACATTGCTATCGACAAGTACTTCAAATGGAAAAGAATTAAGTGCTCCAGCCAAAAGATAGAGTAGCTGAATGGATAAGAAAACAAGACCCCTACCTATGCTGCCCAAAAGAGTCTCACTTCAGATTAAGACACACACGGACTAAAAGGAAGGGGTTGAAAAAAAATATTACTTTGATGGAGATAGAGGGTGTTGCACTGAATGAAGTAAGTTAGATAAAGACAAATATCACATGATTTCACATGCTTGTGGAATCTAAAGAACAAAATAAATAACAACAAAAATAGAAACAAACTCTTAGGTACAGAGAATATTTTGAGGGCTACTAGATGGGAGGAGGGTTGGGGTATATGGTGAAAAAGAGCAAAAGGATTAAGTACAAATGGATAGTTACACAATAGACACGGAAATATAAAGTGTAGCATAAGGAAAGTAGTTAACAGTGTTGTAATAAATATGTAAGGGGGAAAAGGGGTACTAGATTTAGTGGGGTGATCGCTTTGTGAGTATATGGATCTCTAATCACTATGCTGCACAACTGAAACTAACTTATTATTGTATGCCAACTTTAATTGAAAAAAACACTCATTGAATTGTACAATGTAAATGTGAGCAACTAATTTTATTATTATATTTTTATATTTATTATATTATATAATTTTATTATATTTATTATATTTTATTATATTTATATATAAATAGATATATATCTATATATCTATTATGTATATATGTTATATTATATATTTTGTTATATATTTATATAGCTATACATCTTATTATGTTATATATCTATTATATTTTAATTAAAAAAGAAACAAAAATAATAATTTTAAGATGATGACAGTACAGCATCAAGTGAATGCAGGGCCCTGTGCATATCTATAAAGTCATTCCTATATTTGATTATAACCTATGAGTCACATAGGAAAATCCAGGCCTACCCACGGACCAGGAGGTTTTTCCTTACCTGTTCACATACCTGCTAAAAATATTCTACCTCACCTTCAGCTCACCTCCATTGCCTGATAAGAGCTCCCTTCCAGTTATATTGTATCCTGGAGCTCAGCTTACATTACCTTTCCTGCCCACCCCAAACCCCACGCATCTGCCAGCTCGAGCATTGGCTAGACTTAAGAAAGTGAAATAACATCAGAAGTATAAAACTAATTACCACTGGGACAACACAAGGACTGACATATTCATGCTTTAAGTTCATTCATTTATTTATTTATTTTGATAATCACAGTCTCACTTTCAATGTAATGGTGCAAGCTGAGAAATTCCCACCCTCTTGTCTTTTTATTTCCAATGATAACAGAAATATAAATTACAAGATGTTTAGTTATACCTGAAAATGCTAGATGTCTTTTAATGCAAACAAATAAAATAAACTTTTTCTTGTAAAAATCACTTGTATGCTATACTTTTTTTGTTGGATCTAATGCAGTATGTGTACTTCCAGATGTCATTTTAAATGCTAAAAACTGCTGCAAAAATTATATCCTTTTGTGGTTTTCCTTTTAACTTAAAATTCAGGAAGTTAGCATTTGAGGCCAAGATAATTCTAGTAGAGTAAGATAGTGAATGACACTTATTTAAAATGAAGCCACATTAAAATAAAGTTATAGTTGATATTTTTCCTTGATATTAACGCATTCACATTTATATTTTGTAGTCTCTTGAGATTTGCTATTTGAAATAATTATCACTGACTATGGAAAGAGGTGCATTTTAAAGTATGATTAGTAAATGTGTAATATTTAACAGAAGTTATACAGTAACTGCATTAGCTCATATCAGCTCATATTTAAAGTGTAGTTCCTAACTAATTATGACTCTCTCTTCAGACTTTTTGGGACTTTGTTTTAAGTCTAAGCATCTTTATTTTTTTTCTCTTTTTACTCTCAGTTTTGAAGAAATGGGAGTCATTATTTATTAAGGACATACTGCTTTCAGTAGAAAGCAATCAAACCTTTTTCCTATTTAAAAATAAGTCATAGAAATAAAGTCATACTTTTTCATTAAGAATTAAAATAGGAATCTCTGAGTTTTTAAAAATATATCTATATATTCAATTACAGTTGATAGACAATATTATATTAGTACCAGGTGTACAACTTAGTTCTTTCTGATTTCTTGACTGAGAATGTTGCATTTCAGTAGGTATTTCTGTTTAGGAGGAATCAGAGCTGTGGCCTCATACACCTGAGGGTGACAGCTGCCACCGATTCAAATACTTTTCCCTTACCTGTCTCTGTCACATGTTCTAAAATGAAATCTCCTTAGGAGGAACCAGTGAGGTTATCAGCCAAAAGACTCCTGGGTCTTCCCCCCAGCTGCTGTCAAGTCACATAGAGCTGACCCATAGAGCACTCCTGGTCCATCCACTCGGCATCTGCCTCTCCCATGCTTTGCCTCTTTTTACGGTTGTCATCTACTTGCCCTCCACATATTTCCTTTTTACCATCTTCCTATATCCTGACACTTTCTTGAGTGACTCCACATGAATAAGTCATCATGGAGACTTCTTTGATTTCTTTCTTCTGCCTGTAAGCCTTTTCTTGTCCTTACTTACTTCCTTGTTCAATCTAGTCCTCATCCACAACACTTGAGCCATCCTCTTCCTAAATCCTCAGATGGTCCTTTGATTCTCCTGGTTGGGTTTTATGGGTTTTACCATCTGGTCCTTCTTGTTTTATGTTATGTACTTCAGTTCTGAATCTTTGGCATGTGGTTACCATTACAAATATGTAAAGGATAGTTATATATATTAGTAGTCCATTTTCTTCTGCGTGTGCCTTATCTCCATTCCCCTTTGAGAATTTGGATCTTTGAATCCTCCCCTTTTCAGTCATTGTTGTCTCGGTTTGCTGAATGTTCATTACTATCTTGCTATAGCAAATCTCTTCTTCTTATTTAAGCTTATAATGCCCTGTTCTTAGTAAGGATTATACACCTCTGCTTCTATTTGCCTGCTACCCTACTCCTAGTTAAGTACTTTTTTTGTCATTTTGTTTTATGTGAGCTGACCCCTTTCAGTATTTCCCGTAATGCAGGCCTTGTAATGGAGAATTCCCTCAATTTTTATATGTCTGGAAAGGTCTTTATTTCTCCTTCATATCTAAAGGAGAGCTTTGCTGGATACATTATTCTTGGCTGGTAGTTTCTTTCATTTAATAGTTTGAATAATTGATTCCACTCCTTTCTGGCTTGTAAAGTTTGTGCTGAGTGAGAAGTCCGACAATAATGGATTTTCCTTTACCAGGTTACCATCGTCTTTTTCTTGGCTGCCCTGAGAATTCGTTCTTTGTCATTGATTTTTGATCATTTTTAATACAATGTGTCTTGGAGAAAGCCAGGGTTGAGATCACTGGGTGTTTTGTTGACTTCTTGAATTCCAAGCTCCATCTCATTCCTTAGATTTTGGAAATTCTTGTCAACTATTTGTCTGAAAATGCTTTCTAATCCCGGCTCCTTTTCCTCCCCTTCGGTAATGACCATTATTCTTATGTTTCCTCTCCTGATGGTATCATCTAGTTCTTGTATTTCTCTTTCATTAATTTTCACTCTTCAGTTTCTCTCTTCTTCCTTCTGATTTATTTCTAGATTTCTGTCTTCGATGTCACTGATCGTTTCCTCCGTTTGGTCAACTCTACTTTCCAAGCTTGCTATTTCATTTTTCACTTCTTTCAGTTTGTTCTTCATCTCTAGGAGTTCTATTTGGTTCTTTTTGAGGGTTTCAGTCTCCTTGCTAAAGAACTCATTTTGCTCATCTAGTTGTTTTTTCAATTCCTGAAATTGTTGATATGACTTGTTTTGGAACTCACTGAGTTTTTTCAGAAGTACCATCTTGAATTCTCTGTCATTTAAGTTGCATATTTATATGTCTGTAAGCTTATTTTCTGAAGATTTTTCTCTTTCTTTCTGAGATGCCTTGTTACCTTGGTTGTTCATGGTGTTTAATGGACTGTTTCTCAGCCTGGGCATTAATGGAAATGTATTCTGCTTTTTTTCCCCAGAAAGATATATATATAAAGGTCTCTCTTTAGTTTGCTGCAAAGAAGGCACTTTTCTTTTGGTTTCCAGTAGATGGCATCTAAGCCTCTTGTATCCCTGCTTTATATAAAGCCTTAAGAATGCCTTTTTATTTTCTTATAGATATTTAATCATGCTCCCTACCCTCAGTTTCAGTCCCTGACAGTATTAGCAACAGTTTCGGTAGCGTTTGCTCAGATTCCTCTGGGGCTCCATGGTGATCGGTTTCGGAGGATATGGGGAATTCCCTCTGGGTTGGGGAATGGGAGCTATGGCTCAGCCTTGGTTTTGCATCCGGGGCTGGTAAAAATCAACTGTTGTTTTTCTGCCATCCCACTTCTCTGCTTTCTGCCCTGATGGCTGGGCCCTGCCACCAGCTGCATGGAACTCATAACTCTCCCAGGCAGGGCTGTTTAGGGAAGTCGCCGCACTTTCTCCCTCCCCCTCCTCCTACAGGGAGCTCTGCACCTGCGAGAGGCAGCTTCTTTATTTCTCTAGTCCACAGCCTGACACCTGGGGTGCTGACCTGTGGTAGCTCTTATGCGCAGATCCCATGCTCAGATGTGCTGGTGTGCAGTTTGGGTGTTTTTTGTTGAGTTTTAGATGTTCAGCTTATTATTGTTTCAAGGGGAGATGTCTCTCACTCTGCCATGTTTCTGACATACAGCGAGCTTACCTTCTTGAAGGCAAGTTAGAGAAGAGATTAAAATGGCAGTATCTAGAGTCCTTTATAGTGCATTTATAAGCAGTATGGCCACTTCTCACATATAAAATGGGGAAATGATGGCACCTACCACACAAGACCATTGTGAGAGTTAAACGCAGAGTATTCAGAACCTGGTAGAGAATGAATCTTCACCGGGTGTTAGCTTTAGTGTATGTTAACTACTACCCTCGCCCTCACCACCATGTGAGGTACAGTACAACTACCAGTGCTACTTCTCCCCTTCCCCAACCGGCCCCGTCCCCCGTGCTCCTCCTTATCTCAGTGGATCTTAACAGTAAGAGGTAACAATTCATCCCCTGATATATTCAGGTGCTCTACAGGTATTTTTTGTGAATTATCTCCTTTGATCTTGGCTATAACCCTTTAAGGTAAGGCTTGCTATTTTCTTCAATTTCTGTTAGAATTAAGCATCCAAGGTTAAATAGCTCATTATATAGTTTTATAACCAGCAGAATTTATAAGTGATCGGACCTGCTCACCTCTCAGTTCAGCCTCTCTGCAGTTCTGCCTTCCCACCTACTGTGTAACCTGGCCAGAGACCTGAGGGTCATCTTCGACTCTTTCTTTCTAATAACAACCCCCAATAAAATGCAGCCAGTCACCAAGTTATGTTACCTCAATCTTCTGAATATCAGAAGATATCTTCACTTCTTTATCTCAGTTATGCTAGGTCCTGCCTCCATCATCTCTTATTTACATGACTACCTCCTAATTTGTTTCTTAACTTCTCTACAGAACACCATGTCATCTGTTTTTCGACAACCCTATTCCACGACATTTTCTGCCATCATGTGTAGGGTCAGGTTCAAAATTCTAAATATAAGTTCAAAGCCCTTCACTGTCCAGCTTTTGTCCTATTGAGCTTCATGACTTGCCACTTCCCCCACAGCAAGCCAAGATCTGGTTATATTGAGCTTCTCTTGAGTTTCTATATCATGCATGAGGAAGAATGGTACAGCTTAGATGGAGGTTTCCTTGAGTAGCTTGCCTTGATTCCAGATGCTTCCAAAATTGTAGGTTAGTGCCCTGCTCTGTATGTTATAACACTATGTCCTTCCTCAGTCCTGGCTTGTGACATACTGGGTGCACCCCTTGTGCTTATGTGACTGTCATAGACTGGGAGCAGGGACCACGTCTGCCTTACAGACTACTGTATCGCTTGTGCCTGGCACTATGCTCATTAAAAAAAAAAAAAAAGTGTTCATAGTGTTACATTAGAGATGAAGATATTAAAACTTATATTTTATGACCTCTTGAGACCATGCAACTTGTTAGCAATAATTTGCAGTACAGATTTTAGTACTAAACTTAGATTCAAGTCCTCCCTCTGCTACTTACCTGCTCTAAACCTCAGTTTCCTGTTCTATAAAGTGGGGTGAGAAACATGTTAACCTGCTAGGGTTGGGAGAACAAAGTGCATGCTGAGTGCCCAACTCAGCACCTGCACGTTATAAATAAACTCAGGTGAATGGTTTTCATCGAACTTGCATTTGGCATATGACCATGTTCTTATAACATTGTCAGAAGAATATCTCCTGATGGTCCCATTGAGCTGTTGTTCACAGAAAATAAAAACAAAATAAAGACAATTCCATTAAGGAAATTCTCTGGTTTTGAAAGTGTTTTATCCAGGAATTCTTTTTGGCTGTATAAATATCTATAGAAAGACTAAACTGTACCAAAGTCTAAAAATATCTATTAGGAAAAATTCTCATGGCTCTGTTTTATCATTATATAAAAGAGAATGATCCTATATTAACTTTAATGAAATACTGTACCTACTTAGTGTAATGACACATGTGCTGGACTCAGGAACTAACAAATACATTTTACATATATTTATGTGATTGATTTCTTATGGGTGGCAATGCCTGTAATCCACAGATTATTTTTATTTGATAATAGAATAAATAAAACCCTAAATGACAAGTTTCAAAGAAGGATTTAATGCTTTTATTACATATCATAAATTTGAGCATTGCTCATAAAATTAATTGAGGCTATTTTGGAAGCAGGCTGCTGTGAGTTCAAATCCTGGCTCCAACACATCTTACCATTGTGACTTTGGACACGTTCCAAGCTTTGGTTCCTCATCTATGAAATGGAGATACTGTTAGCTACCTTAAGGATTTGCTAGGAAGACAAAGTAAGCTAAAGTGTAAATCACTCAGCATAGCACTCAATTCTACTTACAGAAGCCATCAGACATCTTACTCTCAATATTAGCCCAAATTAAATTGGTAACAGGTCTATTTGAAATACATGTTACCTCATTGTAAAGGTAACTGTTGCCAATCTGAATTCGCACATTATCCAGGGAAAACAATTTATGGTGAATTTTCCCGTTGTTCAGCTTTTTAGATGTATTTGCCATCTTCCACAACAGGAATATGTGTAAGTGTAAGAATTACCATTTGTGTTGTTTAATAGGAATAGTGAAATCTTGCAGTAATCTTGCAGTAATATTTGAGAAGAAATCGACTTTTGTTATGAATAATTTAGCAAGTTGTTTTAAAATTCCCAATGACTCCACTCCTTTTAGTTTTCTACCACTGTGGTAAATCTGTTCATGATCTGATGTAGGAGCCCCCAGGAACTCCTACATCATATAATTACTAGTTACAAGAGGATCTTATCGAGCTTACATGCAGTATAACTATAAAGTAGTAAAAATAGGAACTTGACTACTGTTTGCAATATGATTGGTACTCAATTATTATTACTGCTATAATTATCATGGGAAGTGTACAAAACATAACTCTTTGGTGTGTTTGCTTCAAGAAATTATTGGGAAATGTGATATTTATAGAAAGACGTTTCAATTTGTGCATGGCTATTAGCTTTTAAGTACCTTACTGCTGTTCTCCTGATGTTTCCCCCAGTTAATTCTTTTCTTAATTGATGTCTGTGCTTTCTCTCTCTCTCTTTACCTCCCTGGCAGTCTTTTTCCTATAAAAGGACCCATCTGTCTAAGGTAGAGATTCTCCATTTTTATATACTCATCAGTGACTAAGCTGCATAGAGTAGACATGCTGATCATTTAGAAGTCTCCTTTAACTCTGCTTTTTCAAAACAGTGGTGTTTATTTTTTTTTCCTTTAAGTAAAATATGTTCTTTTTAGTCTGAATTCTAGCACCCAAAAGTATGTCTAATTTCTAATCAGTCATAGAGTAAAGTATACATTTTAAACTTGCTAATCCATAGTAATGAAAAACAACATATAAATAACTGATCTTCTCTGTAATACATAACAATATAGAGAGTAAGTGAGAAAAGCTCTTTCAGAAAAGTGACTCATTTTCATTTGATTTTATTAGACTTGAATTTGAACGGCAACAACGTGAAGAACTTGAAAAATTAGAAAGTAAAAGGTAAGCCCCTTGGAGTACAAGTTTTAATACTGCTGTAGTTGTGGATACTTGTGTTAATATCCTAGACTGATTTCATCTGTGTCTGTTTTAGTACCTCCGTCTGCTCTATGTCTGTTGTTTACATGTCTAATGACTATAGGTCATTTCTCTTTAGCTGGTGAGTTTGACTTCATGTTTGAATTTTTTAAATAGTTCATCTTCAAATACTTGTGAGAAAGGAGGAATAGAGTGAGTAGACAAATTTAATACATTCATTAAATTCGATACACCAAATATATATATTTATTTAACTCAAAAGTAAATCTTCCTTAAAAATATCCACCGAAGTTTTAAAAAGCCGAAAGAATGACAATTTCTCTGCCTTATGCTTCCCCCATTTTAAACATCTTTCCTTATGCTGGTTGGCCATTTGCATTTCCCTATATAATTTGCCTCTTCATATATTTTTTTTAATGCCTATAGTACCTGGTCTTCCTAGGTGGTCTCCCATCCAAGTACTAACCAGGCCCGACCCTGCTTAGCTTCTGAGATCAGATGGGATCGGACACATTCAGGGTAGCATGGCCATAGACTGCCTCTTCATATTCTTTGCTCACTTTTCTTTTGAGACGTATGTGTGTCTGGTTGTTTTATTGATTTGGAGAGTTATATATTCTATATTCTATATTCTATATTCTATATTCACGACTATAGAATATATAATTCTCCAAATATATAAATATAAATATATATTATATAAATATGTATTATATATAAATATATATTTGGGGAGTTATATATTCTATAGTTGTGAATTTTGTTTGTGTAATTCTTTGATAAAATTGTAAGTATTTTCTCCTCCTTTTTCTCCTGTCCTATTTAAAGACAGGAGATCCAAGAAATGAACCAAGGATAGATATTGGAATAGAAACTAAGACCATAGAAAATCTACAAAGTAGATTTTTATTTTCTAGAATCTAGAGTTTAGTTATTATAGATGAATTAGTTTAGTTTCCAGCATCATATAAGATAGATCCTTGTGGGTCAAGAGATGGAGGCCATGTATCAGTACTCTTACATACCCTGTGTTGTTGCTTTAGAGGCCATCCCAATCTCCAAACATTAATTTAGCATCTAGTGGGGGTCATTTGTTCACCTACACAAAACATGACATGTAACCCCTTGAGTCATGCACTTAAGTATTCTAATGGGGACTCTGTTATTTTCAGTGTTATGTATTAGTAAACTAATATTTTGGGCTATTTGGTGATTATTATTTTTCCTAAACTAGTGATTAAATGCTAAAAAGCATGTAGTTATTTGAGCTGGAACAACAAACTGTCGATTATCTTGACTTTCATATTTGACCCCAGTGAGTTGAGGACAGCATAAGCATTTTTATTTAATGTCATCTCATAACTGAATTTCTGTTGCATTTTAGCCATTGGGCTGAATAAAATTATTCACATTTAAATTTAAATTGGGCATGGTTCTTTTTCTTTGAGCTCAGGGGGCTTTTAAAATTATATCATGCATAACACATTATGCTTATAGACTTTACAAAGAAATGATATCAGAGGCTACTTCAAGAGATTAGGCAAATGATATGTCGGACAGTTGCAGAGTAAAAAAATTAAACAGCCTGCTGCTGAAATGAATAGAAAAGCAGTTTTCCCTCATTTTTATTGTGGCGAAGGATTTGGCTTTATATTGTACATTCATTTTCCGAACATCTCAGTTAGATGAAAGTTAGAGCAACATTTGAACACAGTGATCAGATAATGATCAGTCAACGTTTTGCATTTCAGGAAGCTCATAGAAGAAATGGAGGAAAAGCAAAAATCAGATAAGGCGGAACTGGAGCGAATGCAGCAGGAGGTGGAGAGTCAGCGCAAGGAGACGGAAATCGTCCAGCTCCAGATCCGCAAGCAGGAGGAGAGCCTCAAACGCCGCAGCTTCCACATCGAGAGCAGGCTCAAAGATCTGCTCGCTGAGAAGGAAAAGTTTGAAGAGGAAAGGCTTAGGGAGCAGCAGGAAATCGAGCTGCAGAAGAAGAAACAAGAAGAAGAGAGGTTCTTCCTGGTCAAAGAAGAACTCCAACGGCTCCAGGAACTCAACAACAATGAGAAGGTGGAGAAGATCCAGATATTTCAAGAACTGGAACGGCTCAAAAGGGAAAAAGATGAACAGTATGCCAAGCTTGAATCGGAAAAGAAGAGGCTGGAGGAGCAAGAAAAGGAGCAGGTCACGCTCGTGGCCCATCTCGAAGAGCAGCTCCGAGAGAAGCAGGAGATGATCCGGCTCCTCCGACGAGGGGAGCTACAGCGGGTGGAGGAAGAGAGGGGAGACCTGGAAGGCATCCGCGAGTCCCTTCTGCGTTTGAAGGAAGCCGGGGCCGAGGGCGATGATGATGGCGAGGAACTAGAACGGGCTCAGCTGCATTTCTTAGAGTTCAAGAGAAGGCAGCTAATTAAGCTAGCCAACTTGGAGAAGGATCTGGTTCAGCAGAAGGACCTCCTAACAAAAGAAGTTGAAGAAGAACAGGAAATCCTGGAGCATTTAAAATCTGAAAATGAAGAGGAATTTAGGTTGTTGGAAAAAAATGATGATGGTGTCACAGATGTCACTCAGGTGGCTCAAGATCTAGAGAAAATAAAGCTATCACAGTATAGGCTGCAATATAAAGAACGCCAGCTCCAGCACCTCCTGCAGAGTCATTTGCCAACTCTGTTAGAAGAAAAGCAGAGAGCTTTTGAAATCCTTGACAGAGGCCCTCTCGGCTTAGACAACACTCTTTATCAAGTAGAAAAAGAAATGGAAGAGAAAGAAGAACTGCTTGCGCAGTACCAAGCCAATGCGAGCCAGCTGCAGAGGCTCCAGGCCACCTTTGAATTCACTGCCAACATAGCACGTCAAGAAGAAAAAGTAAGGAAAAAGGAAAAGGAGATTCTGGAATCAAGGGAGAAGCAGCAGAGGGAGGCGCTGGAGCGTGCTGTAGCCAGGCTGGAGAGGAGGCATTCGGCCCTGCAGAGACGCTCCACCCTGGGCCTGGAGATCGAAGAGCAGAGGCAAAAGCTGGCCACTCTGAACAGCAGCAGCAGCAGCAGCGAGCAGTCGGGGCTTCAGGCTAGCCTGGAAGCTGAGCAGGAAGCCCTGGAAAAGGACCGGGAGAGGTGAGATGCGGAAAGGAAAAGCATGGCATACCTTTTGTGCCAAATGGTTGTGCGTTTTCTATCCCTCTTAGTTTGTCTCTCACTTACTTTTTTTTAAAAGTAATTCTTTTAGCTTTTATATTCTTTACTATACAGGCAAATGCTGAGAGAAGTACTTTCTTTACTTTCTTCTTAAGATCCTTGTTTTAGAATCATTGGTCTAAAGTTGAAAACGCACACAAAAGCAAAGCCCTTGTCCATTGCCCCACCGACCTATGGAATGTGTACATTTTAATATTTGATGAATACGAAAGACTGAAAGCTTCTAGCCTTGATTCCTTCTTCCTTTCCTTTTTTCCCTTCTGGTCTGTTCCCTCCCTTCCATGACCTTCCATTTCCTTCCTTCCTTTTTCTTTCTCTCCCTCCCTCTCTCTTTCCCTCTTCTCCACCCTTTGTTTATTCTTTCCTTCTCTCCCTCCTTTCTTCCTTCCTTTGCTTTCTTCCTCTTCCCTCCTCTGCTTCCTTCTCTCTTTCCCTCTCCCTTTCCTCAACGTTGACTTCACATCTTCTCCCTGGCTAGCCTGAGTTATAGTATAGCACCCTGTTGTGCTCACAGATTGCAAAATGTACTGATTTTCTCTCCTGATAGGTAAGAGAACAGTACTTCTCCCACCTTGATGATTCACAATATTTGAGGGGAGGCTCCAGGATTCTGTATTAAAAGATAACCAAATGAACAAAACTCTCCTGATCATTCTGAACACAGTGGTTATGTTCAGGCAGGTTTAGTGATGATTTATTGATATTGCTGTTTGATTTTGAAAAATAAAACCAGAAACTAGTACCATTTTCATGCTAAAGAGAGAATATTCATCTTCTTTACCCTATCCCTTGTCACTTGCTTCCCACACAGTAGGTTCTCAAAATGAATAAATACATGAATTCAAGAATGCTTTTTTTGGTAGCCCTATAGATGTGATGCCAAGACTCCCCAGAAAGGCTGAGGGCCTCCTGGTTGCAAACATCACCCGATTTATTGTCCTGCAAGGGGGCTTCATACCCTGGCCCAGCCCTTTCTGTCTTGGAACATCTGAACGCTACCCATTCCCTAGCATTCCTCTCAGTCATAGCCCCTCTAGGAGCCCAGCTTGACCTTGACAGAGGTCTGGGATCCATGTTGATGATAAGGCAGAGCCTACTCTGAGGTGTTGCTGGAACTTGCATCTATCATCTTGCCTGAAAAGGTCAAGACAGCCTCCTTTCAAATGATCTGCCTTATACTGAGAATTCTATTTGCAATTGCTCTCTGGTAATTCCCTGAGGCAAAACAGCAACAAATAACAATCAAAAACCATAATGCTATTACTTCAGAGAAATAGGTTGGAGGTTTAAGAAAATGATTGCAGGTATGTTATGTAAATGAAATTGCTGGACAAAGCTCCAGCCCCAGGAAATTTAAAGTAGTGGAGGGCATGCTCTCAATTTGTATCTTGCAGTGTACAGTAAGAATGCAGCATGAGCTTTTAGCTTGATGTCACTGGCTTTTGTCAACCGGCTTCACTCCCTGGCCATTTAGTATTAATACTCTGTTATAGTGGATACAGCATTGTGATTTCTGTGGAAGCGATTTTCCAGCGTCAGCATTCCTCCAGCAGCCACGCAAAGGAGGCTTTTAGCTTCATGTGTTTTGATAGAGTAGAGTCAGCTTAAGACCTAATTCGGTCCAACAAATCTGAGCTCTTTGCTTTGGCTGTGATGCTCCTGTGGTTTTCTGTGAGCGTTCAGTGTTTTATTATCTCTCTGAGTTCTCATGGCTGAGCCGGGGCCTGCCGTGCAGGCTGATTTGACCACTTGTGAAATTCCACAAGTGTGAAATACTAAATTCATGTGGAACCAGATTAGACAATGGTGCACTAAACTTAACTTTTCCTGCCAGCTTGCTTTATGAAAGAATTTAATCCGTTTTCTGTCTTCTTTTCCACCCAGTGGTTTTATAACTATCAAGGACAAGTGTCAGGCAGTTAGAAAGTGACAGAGCCGCAACTTGAATCTAGGTTCACTTACCACACGACTCTTAGCCACTTGTCCTCTTGTCTGCTGACCAGAGCTGCTGCCCGGGAAGACCAGTTTTTCACATGTGTAGCAACCCTTCCTACAAATCCCTCTCAGCTTTTGGGGCCCTGTTTGAACCCCTTTGTTCTGTGGAATCTTTTCCTCTGCCCTGGCCCTAAAGGGTTTCTTTAAACGACTCTAGTGGGTGTCATCTTTATAAACTTTGGCAGTTACCTGCTAACATCTGGTTCATTTTTCTTACAATCTCTGAGAATCTGTTCATTGTTCCCTGGTTCTTGGTCTACTACTTGGCCCCTAATATCACTCTTATACTTATTCCTTCCTCCTTTGAAAATGTTATATGCTATGCAAGTTGATGCTCAGTAGGTACTTGCTAATCAGTAGACAGATGAAGGACTGAGTTAAGCAGAGCATTGCCTCCCATGGAACCCATGATGTTGACCCTGGTGACCCCGTAATCCCTTCATGCCAGTTAAGAACTTGGCTTTCATATTCAGGATAGAGCAGGCAGTTGCTGTTGGTGACATCAAAGAGCAAGCAATATCATGATGTGTCAGCATCTGAAGCTAGAAACCCTGATTTTTTTTTTTTTGAGCTGAAGGAATTTAGAGAGGCTAGTTGATTCATTTGATACATGAAGAAATTGAGACCCAGATTTCATTAACTTGTCCAAGTTCACACAGTGAGTGGGCTGTAGCCCCTAGCTGGGTCTTACATTCCTGAGACTAAATTTACTGGCAAGCTTGCCCCTCTAGCCTAATGGCCTTGGATTCAAATGTGCCTGGGCCAGTGGGAGAACAGCCTTCCAGACACTTCACATCACATTAGATGCATTATTTATCTTGGGAAATAACATGTTCGGTTCCACAGTTTATGGTTTATATGAGTTTCTCGAGATAGTCTGTTTTCCTGGATCTCTCCTCTGTTTGCCTTTCACACCCTCTGCCTTAGCCAAAGTGGATTTCTGGTTTTCCTGGCTTAGCCTCTTTGTTCATATTGCTTTCTGTACCTGGAGAACCCTCCACCGTCATCCCCAAATGTCCAGATTCCCACTGGCCTCTGAAGATTCAACTTAGAACAACTACCTCGAACATGAGGTATCTTCTAAATTGGTGGTTTTAAAAAACTCTCTAAAGCGTAGATCTCTTTGCCAAATGGAAATATTTAGTGGGATCCTGATATGTAGTAAACAGTTGTTTTATTGAAGCTAGGGTAGTGGACTCATAACCCGTCATCTCTACCTCTGAGAATTTGCTTGGAGCACAGTGGGAATATCTTTGCCCTTGATGGCAAAACTCAATTTTTGGATGTCTACAGCACTTGTTCTGAATCCCGTTTGTGGCCCATTATCAGTTATACTTCGTCTTAAAGTTATGTGGTAACTTTTCTATTAGAAGATCAAGCTATTTGCATAAGAGTTTTTGTCTGGATCCCCCATAGTTTGTAGAACAGTGTCCCAACCAGTGATGAGGCTCAGGAAATACTTTTCATGAATGAATTCATGTAACTCCCATCTCTATAGGTTGGAACATGAAATCCAGCAGTTAAAGCAGAAGATCTGTGAGGTTGATGATGTTCAAAAAGGGCATCGTGGGACCTTGGAGGGGAATGCTGCTTCTAGCTTGTCATCCAGTGCTGAAAAATCTCACCTGGTTCCTCTGATGGATGCCAGGTACTGGACATTAAATTAATGCTATGCCTACATTTCTGAAGTCATTTAAGGAGTCATCGTACCTCATATTGGCCAGTTTACATATGGAGGGATCTGTCACAGGTGACAAGTAATCCATGTTCCTGAGATATGCTTTGTCTCCATCAGCCTCTGCCTGGCCAATGATGGGTTGAGGTATCATTTCAAAGGAACCAAAGACCTCAGAACTGGCCAGCTAAATCCAAGGAATTCTGGTGCAAGGAGTTTCTATGAGAAGATAGAATGAAAAGGTCCAGGAAAACCAGCTCATACAGAAAGGAGAGGAACAAGGAAGTAGGGTTAATTGAATTATACCAGGAAGAAAGACCTTTTTTTGACAATTTATAGAAGTCATTGATTACAAATAGATTAAGTGTGTTACAAAAAGTGTACCACTGTATCCAGAGTGATCATGAATAGCGTAAATATATATCTGATTTTACCATAGTAAAATGATTTTCAACCTGGGTAACTCTATCAGTTGCTCTGTGACTTAAAGCTCTCAGATAAATTGACTTAATCATTCTTCGCCTATAAGAAACTTGATTATTTTTCTCAACCCCATCTATGTCATGGGAACATTTCAAATTGGGCATTCCTGAGCCCTAGGTATTAGCAGACATGTATTTGGGTATTAAAATTTACTCAGAATAGCATGTGCCTCTGTAGCTCTTTAGTGTACTTTGTTATCCTAACTCCTTTCTTCTGGGCTATTTTACCTAAAATACTAATCTCTTTACCTAGCATGTTGAAAAATCATTTTGCTGTGGTCAGTAATACAGAAATATTTATAGACTATGCATGTGCTTAGAAAAGTAAATCCAGATTTTATTTTAGTATGGTAAGATATAAACATGCGAAACAGTTCATTTTAACTAATGCATCTAATCAGTGTCTATAGAACTGGGGGAGGGAGTGTCTAGAGCTGAGTAAGACTTCCATATGGGCAGTCTAAGCCACTAGAAAGATTATACATGGAAGTAAAATTCCTAAATTAGTCTCCCCGATTCCTCTGGGTGGATGGTTGTACTTCATACAATTTCACCTACATTCTATGGGATATGAAATAGTCAGTTGAAAACTGCCTCAAAAGTCAACTGTTTCTGGTTTCCATTATCTTGGTCCTGTGCCAGGCAGTTTGGAAGGTAGATATCTTTAAAATGAGGTCTCTCCTTGCCGGGTGCCAGTAACTCAGTTGGAGAGACAAGACAGAGGAAGAACAATGCAAGACATTGAATAGTGAAGAGTTTTAGAGATTGCGTTCGCTTCTTTTTTTTTTTTTTTTTTTTTTTTTTTTTTTAATACTCTTACATAACTTTGTGATTTAATAACTATCACCATTTTCTGTGTAAGAAACCCAGGGCTCAGCGAGTGAAGTGTCGGGTCTCAGAGTGAGTGACCCACGGTTACAGGCTATGGATACTCAGAAACCACTGTCTGTGATCCTTGTAGCATGGCTTCCACTAAGGAAATCCAAGAGAGAGCTGGATGGGATCACTTAGTCTCTCTTCCATTCTCAAGATTCTGTTCTCCATCCAATTCTCTCTCATTTGGAGAAAACACAGATTGTAAACACAGCACTAGATTTCGCAGAAAGTAGAATAATGTTTAAGGTCCTGAGTTGTTATGTTTGGCATTGAAAATGAGAAAGTTTCCTGTTATGAAGGACATAGTAACAAAAGGATCACAGATGTTCTGCGTGGTTAGATGTGTTCAAGTACCCCCATCTCCACTGTTTCCAGGGTCAGTGCTTACATTGAAGAAGAAGTCCAAAGACGTCTTCAGGATCTGCATCATGTGATTGGCAGTGACAGCAGTACAGCTGCAGCTATGACAAAGGTGAGCTGAAGGAGCCATCGTTTTCAAGGTGACCTTTCAGTAGTTCTTGGTGCTGATGTTGTTTTATTTTATTATTGTTTGTCAGTGAGAATATTGAGATGCAAATGTCCTAGAAAAATCAAAGATTGCTTGGGTGGAGCCCAATAGTTCATAAATAGTATTAGGTCAAGAGTAACTTTAAACTTCTGGGAGAAATTCTTAAGTGGATGTAAAGTTTCCTAAAATACTTTATTTATTTTGTTTGAGTTATAAAAAGTCTACATGTAACATTTTCTTTTTTCTCTAGAAATACAACTAATATCCATAAGTATTTAATTTGCTTGATAAATTATCTTAAGTAGAAATATAATTTTGCCTTTGAGAAGGTACATATTTGCCACAAGTTGATTTTTATCAAAATAGAAACATTTCATTTCTTTCCAGCCAACATAAGAAGTATCCTAATGAAATCTCGCTTTTAATATTATTATTAGAATTTTAAGATTGAGAATAAATGGTTCAGTTCTCCTACAGAGATGGCAGATGGATCAATAGAGTCATGTTTACCTTGGAATATAAATTCTGTAGAAGGGTTGTCATTGTTAAATGACAAGTATGTTTCTTTAGAATTTTGTTCCCATAAATATTTCTAATCAAATCAGTTTTTCTCCTTGATGAAGATGCTATAATTTAATACAGGGATTTTTTTTACTTCATTTTCAGAATAATGAAAAACTTCACAATGGCACCGTTCAACGTAAGCTAAAATATGAGGTAGGTAGTGATTTTTCAGATTGATGGGGTCGCCTTAAATTATGGCATGCTCGTGTGATTAAATTTTCTTAATGTTTAGTTGCATAATTAGAATTTGAAGTCCCAGTGAGATTAATGGCTAATAGAGAAGGCAGGCTATTATATGGACTAAAAATTAAATGAATCCTGTGGGTCGAAAACTGCTTTGACTTTTTTTGAATGGCATGTAGCTGTGGTTTAGAGGCGCTTTGCCCAATTTTTCATTCGTAACAGTATCCTTTCCCTTGGTCTGCATTTAAAAGACGGAAGGAGTTATGTAATCAGAATCATATATGAGGTTTGGAAATGAAACTGAGTACTTCTCTAAGTTTTAAAAACCCTGCTTATTTTACAAACTGTGAGTTGGCAGTAGTACAAAGGAAATAACTCTTGGTTGATTAGCTTATTTCTCTGGTAGATTGTCAAACCAAGCTTCTTATGATTTGGTCATGTGATTTGTAAGGGTTTACTTTTATTCTTCTTCACTGAGGGACTTGTCTTTTCCATATATTCCTAAATTAAAAAATAAACAACAGCAACAAAAAACTACTGGGTGGTACAAATTTTACAGATGGTGTTCATAAGTTACTGAATAGAGAGCGAGAGGTGAAAGGCTGAATGTTCCACATTAGGTTTAACTGACTTTGGTCACTGTTACTCTCTCCTTCCTATCTTCTAAACATTATCTTCCTCCAGACATCCTTCTCTTTAGCCAAAACATCATGAAGATCAGGATGTTGCCTTTCATTTCTTTATATCCATGGTGCCTGGCCTTTCATGGTGTTGGTTTGTATATATAGTAATAGCAGTCTCACCCAGCCAGGTGAAATGAAGGATTCTCATAAAACCAACCAAGAGGCGAGAGAAACACAACTTGATTTAGAATACTTGTCATTTTCTTTTGGCCTTGCTGTCTGATTTTCATTAAGTATGCCCTGATAACTTTTACGTGTGGCCATATGATTGTGACTCATTTTCACAACTAAATTTGACCTTTTGAAAACTGACCCAAAGGTCTTAGGATTTATTTATGAGTAAATATTAGACCAAGAAAGGATACTGTAGATCAATTCCATACAAGGTGTTTCTGTAAAAATACTCGGCAATTTATAAGTTATCTAATAAGGAAATTGATGTTCTATTTGTGAATTAGATCATATATTTTTAAATCATGTATCAATCAGTATAAATGGCTTAAGCTTTTGATTTAACCTCTGAATCAATCCACACAATGAAACCAATGACTACAAGAACCTTCATTTGCAAAAAAAAAAAAACTTGCAAAAACTGCTACCACATTCCCATTTCAACTCTTTTTGACATCTTGAACAGAAAGGGTGTCTTGCCCCGCTGCTGCCCAAAGATGTCACTGACACTTCCAGCAAAGACGAGAGGAGGGAGGTGGATCAGAGAAACCACCAGAATGACCCCCTGACATGGAGCATCTCAGGCCCTGCAGCTTCCTCCTCAGCATCACAAGAGAGAACCTTCAAGCTAAGGGATCAGCCCTCAGCACACGGGGTGCTGCAGGACAGTGATTACAGATACAGTCGTCCTGAGTATGTGGGTGGTTTTCATCCACAATGTCTCAGTCTATCTAAAATCTCTTTTCTTAATGAAAGCAACGTCAGCAGAGCAGAATATTTTCAGGGAAAGTCAGAAAATTTCAGTGAGCTGATGATTCATAAAGATGAACATAGCTTGGGGATCGAGTCCAGCTGGACTTTGCTGCAACATACGTCCCAAGAAATGTCTACGAATAGTGGGAGCAAGCAGACCAGGCAAAGCAAGTTACTCTGCTATTTTCTCTCGGAAAGTGTTTCTAGTGAGGAGAGTACATCCGCCGACATTCCTCAGAGTGCACCAGCCTCGAAGTTTTGTAGTGAGCAGCACACTGAGAAAGAGTTAGCTTCTAAAAGAGTTAGCACCCCAGAGTCTCTGATAAATATCAGGATAGAAGGAAACAGTGGTTTGGGCTATTTTTATCACAGGTTCTCAGACCTTTATAAAGATACCAGCAGTCGCCTGCTACAGGCAGGCACAAAAGCGATCAGCCAAGCCAGGCACCTGGGGAGCCTGTGGGACCCCATTGGGCTCACACCCCACGTAACAACATTCATCAGTAGACTGCAATTTGTGAAACACTTACCCCCATACATGCCCTTGAAGTCACACTGGATGTCATCAGAATCTCATTCTTTTTCTGCAGATCAAATTGGCAATAGCAACAGCGAGGAGGCAAGGGCCATGAGGCCAGCAGAGAGCACAGTGCCTTACAGAGCACTAGGCTTTACAGCCACAGAGGTGCCAAGTTCCTTGCCAAGTTCAGTTGTCCGCCTGGAGTATGAGGATGCTAGAAGGAGCTCTGCGTTTAAGCAGACCCTCATACAATTCTCAGATCAAATGCTGAAACTTCAAGAATGCCCTTTAAAAGACTTTCTTGAGCATGTGGCTTGTTCTCTACCAGAAAGTTTGGGTGACATGCCTGAAGTCAGAGGCATTTACTGGCTTGCTGTTGCCAACTGCACAGAACCCGACCCCCAGCCAGCGTGTTTGCTCCTGCTTCCTTCGACTTTATATGTTTTGATCTGGTCAGATGACCACCCAGGCTCCATGGACGTTTTCTATGCTCTTCCTCTATCTGGGCTGCGGGAAATTCAAATTGGCTTTGGCGGGCAGCACATTCGATTCCTGGGTTCTGCAGAGAGTCAGCTGCTGACTGTATTTAGTTACAACAAAAACCTCTGTCAGCAAATATGCCATGACCTCCTAGATGTTCTGATGCCCCAGGCTGATGCCGCTGCCTACACTAGTCATCCTTTGCTCCAGCAAGATCTGGTTCAGCTTTCTCTTGATTGGAAAGCAGAAATCCCCAATTTACTTTTGCCAAATGGAGTTCAGTTGTCATCCAAATTCCAGAACACCTTGGTCGACATAGTTTACTTTCTTCATGGAAATATGGAAGTCAACATCCCCTCCCTGGCAGAGGTGCAGTTGTTATTTTACACGACGGTCAGAGTTGAAGGTGACTCCAGCCAAGGTTGCTGCCAGTCGCTGGTCCTTCTGAACACCCACATTGCCCTCGTGAGGGAAGATCGAGTTTTCTATCCACACATTCGGTCTCTAAACACACCTCCTCCACGAACACGGTTTGATGTGATCAAATGCCGTGCTTTAAGTGAATTCAGGTGCATCATTGTTCCAGAAATGAAACCGTTACCAGTGGTCGAACTTGTCTTCTTACAAAAACTCAGAGTTCCATCACATTTAAGAAATAGTCCATCTGAGTATTCTCAAGATGCCCAGAATGTCCATTCATTCACCAGCTCATTGTGTCTTCGTGACAGTCGTAACGTGGCGCCTGACGTCTGGAAACTGACCCTCAACTCTCAGGATGAGGCTCTGTGGCTAATCTCACACATGACAAGGCTCTAAGGAGACTTGTGAAAATGCTGTGCATATTTTTTGAAATTTTAATAAAATGAACATTATAAATGCAGCTAAGGACTATGACTTTCGGTGTAGCTAACTGATTTGAAACTGGAAAAATACAGACCTCTAAAATTGAAGAGGCAAATATTTTAAATATCTACAACAAAATAAAAATAGATGATAGCAGAGTACTGTTAAAATATCTTTATCACCACCTTGCTTCATTTTTTTTGAACCCTAGCCTTGTAAATTTAGGTTCTCCTAATTATCTGTGAGATGATTAAAGCATTTTTGATTGTGTTTGGCTTCACGTCGACTAATAGTGTGGTGGCTTGGAGCCTGTCTGTGCCTGCTGGGTTCCAGCAGACTAATTCGTGCTGCCTGAAAAAGTGCCCAGTTGGGCAATAACCTTCACCGACATCCTCTGTTTTAGCTGTGATTAGGACAAGCTATGTAGCCAAGCACATTAGTGATATGTCAAGCTTCTCAAGGGACCCAGAGATTTCAGATGCCCTCCCCTCACTGTGATAGGTGCAGTGAAGCCTCCATATGCCCTGCAGCATCTCCTTCTCAATTAGTTGCCCTGTCCTTCTGCCTTTCAACCTTCTTGACTGTTCCTTTCCAGCCTTTGTGATTTCAGTTTCCTACTTGTTGGTTGATCTTTGACTGCCTTCCCCCTATGCCACATGCTCCCTCCCCCACATACCAGTTCTTTCTCTGAGCTGGTACTTCTGTTCTAGGAAGGCTCTTTATCTCCACATCTTACTTTTTCTAATGGCTTCTTTACACTGTTTTATCAGCTATAGGGTCACCTCAGAAGGCATTCAGCACCTTTCCCTGGCTGTCCTCCCTCTTGCCTCTCACCTAACCCAGTCATTCCTAACCTCTGGCCAAGGCCTTCTGCTGTCCTGAGCCAGTTGGTATTCTGGCTTTCCTTTTGAGATGAGTTTACAACCATGTCAGCCTCAGAAGTACCATCCAGTTGTAGGTTGTCCTCCTCTTCTGTCAGAGGCTTAAAACCAGCCAGTTCAGAATCTCTCTCTCTTCTGATTGACTCTTTCCTTTCTATCCACCTCTATTCAACATTCCCGTAAGGATTAGGTTACACGTTTTGCCTTTTTTTTTTTTTTCATCTGACCCCGGGTTGCTCTGCCAGTAGACTCTTGTTTCTTGGGCATGTGTGTTCTACTAAATTCCAAAATCTTAGAAGAAAGGAGGCGCACGTCTTCATTGTTCCAACCACTCTCCTTCCCCTTTCAGCCAGTATCATGCCGAGCTCATGATAGCTACTCATGGAATATCTTACACAGTGGAATGAGTCAGCAATTCCATTGAGCCATTTATTTTACCCCTAGCATGGACGGGTCATTTTCTATTCTGGTCAGATCTTTCCATAATGGGCAACATAAAAGTCATAGTCTCCTCTTCATTTTTATTTTTAAAGAATGATAAAGACAGTGTCAGAGCTTTACCCATCCAGAAACTTACATCTCCCTTTGGCCAGGAAGTACAGATCTTCTCTTTCCCCCATCAGAGCTAACAACAAGCTAATTAACTTGTTCTACATTTTCCTCATTAATTCTTGTATACCCAGGTACTGGGGACGTGATTAAGAAAAGGCAAGAAATTGTGAAGTACGTAAGGATCCACACACTGGAGGTTGCAGACTTGTTTGCAGTGGCTAAGTGAAGGCTTTTTGTCTTCTTAAGACAATAAAATTTAAATATTTTTAAATGGAGCCTGTTTTTGCCACTTCCACAACCCCCAGACTCCCCCCCCATAACACACACACACACACACACACACACACACACACACACACACACACACACACACACACACACACATAGAAATATGTTCATGAAGGCTTTTGAGTCTGTGATGAGGACATTATTAAAATTGGTTTGTCATATTCTTGGCTGGTAGATTTTCTACCAGGGAAAATTTTCAAGAA
>NW_011888788.1:12077161-12098190 GCF_000151845.1 Pteropus vampyrus | reverse complement strand
AACACACACACACACACACACACACACACACACACACACACACACACACACACACACACACACACACAGAGACATATGTACATGAAGGCTTTTGAGTCTGTGATGAGGACATTATTAAAATTGGTTTGTCATATTCTTGGCTGGTAGATTTTCTACCAGGGAAAATTTTCAAGAATGAACCATGATAATCTTCTAATATTGTAAAAATATGTTGCCTAATGTGTTTTGATATTTTTTTACTTTTTTTCAGCTAATACATTTTGCATTATCTTTTTTTTAAATTGTCCCATTGAGTATTTTCTCATATATCCTTGAAAAGAACAGAATTAATGAGTGGAATTTAAGATGCCAGCATGGGGATGCTGTGATTGGAAAGGAAACAATATATAAGTAGTATATAATTTTAACAAAGAGTGACAAATATTAAGCAGACAGACTTGCTTGTCTTTACAGATAAAAAGGCATAATTCTACTGTCTGATAAGTTGTGGCCTTTAATATTGTTCATACATGGAGCATGTAGCAAATATGAACATTGCATAAAAGTCATATTCATTCTAACTTCTCAGTTTGCTTTATGATCCAAGTATGCCACAATGAGGATTATAGCCAGAGCTCACCAGATAAAAGAGGCTGCCTCTGGCATTCAGATTTTACATGTCACTTCTCTCACCTAAGCACACTTTTTACCTTGAGATCAAATATGATTGCTGATATGAGAATCTGATTTACTATCCATGAAGTAAATATTAAAGTTGTCATAATGCTTGTAGAAGCTAGTGGACTAGTATTTGAGCCATTATCCACCACGGTTTCAATTCTAGTGGCCTCCCTCTGGCTCCACTGGCTTATTCTTCAGGAGTTTTAAGCCCATGGCACTGCTGTAGTGGAGCAGGTATGAAAGTCTCAGCATCCAGCTTAATGAAACATCTCAAATGTAATGAGTTCCTGCATCAGAAAAATAAAAGGTTCATACATGCTTTATGTGACATTTTGCATTGTTGTAATATAGACATAAACACATTGTGGGACTTGTTAATGTACTCTACAAAACCTCTTTGAATACTTTTAAAACAGTGATTTCATCTGAATTTGATTAAAATCCATTTTGCTCACAGATGCCTGTTTTGCAGACTTGCGGTTGGCAGGGTGACTTTATTTAGGCTTTGTTGAAAAACATTTCAAAACAGTTTCTCTCTGTTCTTATTATTTTAAAAAATGTATGTTCATCCTTTCGAGAGAATACTTGTGTCTTCCAGCAGTAGTAATTATGTTAATTTTTATTTATGTTTTTCCTAGTTTTGAATGATAAATAGAGCACTTTTGAATGATAAATAGATTAGAGCACTTTTATTAATGCTTCTTTGATGGTCGAGCAGTGTTATGGATAGATGAGTTTCTAATGAGGTCATTTTGGTAATGTACTTACACAGCCTCCAGTGTATATCTTAGACAATTCTGCATCATTTCTTAAAATATGTTTTGTAATGGATGTTGTATCAGTTAGCTATTGCCAAATAACAAATAACATCCCAAAATTCAGTGACATACAAAAAACCCTTTTATTTCTCAGTGATGGTTTACAAATAGATTGAGGCAACTCTGCTGTCGGCTACAAGTCATCTGCAGTCACTGCATCACGACTGCTAGCATCACATTGGCCAACACATATCACGTGACCGAGTCTAAAGTCAAGGAACAAGGAAATACACTCCCTCTACCAAGAAGCCATGGCATGACTAAGGGAGAGAAGAATTGAGACCAATAAGTCAATCTACCACAGATGTATTATGTCATGGTTCCTATGGCTGTTGAAGAAAAAATTCAGATAAAACTTATAGGACTTCTCCCTAATGGAAATATTCAGTCAGAGGAAGAACATATGTCATAAGTTCCTTAGAGTTACCTAGTTCATTTTGCTTTCCAATTCAGTCTTTGCCTGACACCCTCATGGATGGACTGATGTCTACCTCTGAAGCAGTTTATTCGTTGGAAACTATTCTCATTGTTAGACCATTCTTTCCATAATCTTCCTTATTGTGGTCTCCATCTGCAGAGTCTGTCTATCCATGACACCTTTCTATAGCAGAACAGAACAAGTCTGGTCCACAATCTGTACTGTATCACAACCCTTCAAAGAAGGCAGTTATCTCTCTCTGCTGCTTCTTACACAACACAGTTGTCAAACCACTACCATCTAATCTCTTGTTAAGGATACATCCTTATAATTTGGTAAAGCCTTCTTTATAAGGAATGTGACTAAATAATCTAGTTGGTGAGAAGGAAAGACTTTTTCTAAATCATTCCTCCTGCCTTTTCTTTTTAATATCTGGTTAAAATCTCTCATTGCTGAAGATACAGTGGATTATAGTAATAACAATCCCAACCACTCTTTATATTGTGTTTACAGTGTACAGAGTTCCTTTCCATGTGTTATTCCTTGGGAATAACAATTCCTGGATCCTCCTGATATTAAGGAATTATTATTATCGATTTCCATTTCATATTTGGGGATTTCACTCAGAAAGGATCATTTGACTGAGAATTGGAACTCAAACCCAGACCTTACTCCAGAACGTATATTTTTTCCACAATGCCAAAGTTATCTCCTTGCCACAGTTATTCTTGACATTGAGTACTTTTTTTTATTGATTTTTTTAAAAAAGAAATGACTATGCTAGGAATGAATATTTGGAAGAATTGTTAAGTTAATTCTGTTCTGACTTGTAAGTTTTTTTCTTGGAATTTCCAGATATTAACGATTATTTGTCTTTTTATGATTTCTTACCCCGAAAAATTGCCTTACAAGTTTCTTTGCAATTTCATTGTTTCCTTGCGTGGACCTCAGTCATTTTTTTTTTTCTCTCTGCATTTTTAACTTCTTTGGAAAAAAAGTGGGTACAGTCATGGAATAAATATAGTACAGACAATCTTGTATGCTCCATGTTGTTTCTTCATCTGGAAGGTTAAACAATGTGCTCTACAGAAACCTGATAAAGAGAATTCCATCTTGCCCCCAACCACCAACCACCACACACACTTTTATTTCTTCTGGCCCTTAGAGTTTAACAGAGTTCGAACCAAACCTAAGACTCAGCAAAAATCAATGAGTGAAGATGAACAGTAATTTTCATGGTTAATCAAAGACAGTACAGAATTAGAAGGGAGAACATGTGATTTTTCCCTGCTGGGGGTCCTAAACTGTCTCTAGTAGTGTTTGGTAATGAGTCACTTAGCAGCTGTTGCCGTGTTCTCAGTTATTCTAGACTCATTATTAAGTCCTTTAAAACACATCAATTTAATGAGTTATCTGGAAATGATGACCATTAAAGGGACTAGTCTTTGGTGATCTAGAGAAAGATGGCAACATTTTTAATAGTTTTAAGTTGAAACATTCGTCAGTTATCCAATATTTCCAAACTGTGAAATAATGTTGACCAGCTCAGATCTGTGTGGATGAAATACTGTATTCTGGTAAGAATCATGGATTGTAAATGTTACCCAAACCTTTTGGATTTACCCAAAGGCCTATAGGGTAAATAAGATATTCCACAGGTATCTGTGTCCAACTTGGTGTCCTTTTCTGGGTAACTTACCCCTAGAGATATATATCAAAATTAAAGATTGTGGGGAGCCGCGGGTCTTCGGGCCGCGGAGGCTTGGTTGCAGGACTGGGTGTTTTGCCTGCCTCAGACATTGCGGAGCCCTACTTCCTACTTCCTACTTCCTACTTCCTTTAACTTTCATCACTTCCTCCCCCTAAGCACACACCCCTTAGGCTGTCAATAACCCTCACCCCATCCCCTTAGACCCAATGGGCGTGTGGCACCGCCTACTCGGACCATCCAAGAGCCAATGCGCTTGTCTTCCGCCAGCTAGCCCCGCCTCCCTTTGTTTGTCCTGTATAAATATCCCCGCTGAAAAATAAAGTTTGAGGCTTGATCAGAATACTGTCTTGCCTCCGTCTCTTTGTGTCTCCTGTCTCGCCTTCATCCTCCATAGGTTCCTCCTCGTCCCGCGTTGTTTTGTCCCGCCGGTCGGGGCAGAGTTGGCGCCCAACGTGGGGCTCGAACCCACGACCCTGAGATTAAGAGTCTCATGCTCTACCGACTGAGCTAGCCTGGTGGAAGGGTGGCTTGGACCTCATTGGTGTCATAAGGAGGGCGTCGGAGTAACTTATCTCGGGTCCAAGACCGGGACTCCCTATTTTCACTATTGCGTTGGGCAGTTTCTCGACAGTTTTCTACAAATTCTGTGCGCCAGAGGACATAGTCCCCGCCCGAAAGGGTAGCGCGAGCTAGGGTGAGCCAATCATTAGGAGTTAACCAACGGTCACTGAGGCTCTCAAGAATAGCAAGTGTATAGGGGGCAGTAGGCCCATAGGTAGTAACTGCTGTTTTTAAGTCCTTGAAATGTTTAAAGTTTAAGCGGCGATATTTATGGCCGTTAAGGAAAATTTTGGCTTCCAAGACCTTGGCGATTATATTTGGGTTCAACAAAAATAGGATCTTTAATGCCCTGATTATGTTTTCTTAGCCCTTGGCGGGGCAGGTATCCTTGTTTGAGCATTTGTTGTGTGACTGTCTCATTAGGGCTACACGTGATAAGTTTTAGTTGTGATAGAATATCACGACCCCAAAGATTAACGGGGAGGCCAGAAAGGACATAAGGTTGAACTTGTCCAGAGTTGCCCTCAGTATCTGTCCAGGTAAGAACCTTGGAGGATGAAGGCGAGACAGGAGACACAAAGAGACGGAAGCAAGACAGTATTCTGATCAAGCCTCAAACTTTATTTTTCAGCGGGGATATTTATACAGGACAAACAAAGGGAGGCGGGGCTAGCTGGCGGAAGACAAGCGCATTGGCTCTTGGATGGTCCGAGTAGGCGGTGCCACACGCCCATTGGGTCTAAGGGGATGGGGTGAGGGTTATTGACAGCCTAAGGGGTGTGTGCTTAGGGGGAGGAAGTGATGAAAGTTAAAGGAAGTAGGAAGTAAGGCTCCGCAATGTCTGAGGCAGGCAAAACACCCAGTCCTGCAACCAAGCCTCCGCGGCCCGAAGACCCGCGGCTCCCCACAAAAGATATACCTCGTATTTGAAAACCCTTATTTCTGTTTCCTGATGGGAGTATTCTAAACCGACTTTAAAATGAGATAATATTAGTGTTATTTCTTCATGTCAGGCTTCTATTAAGTCTTCACCTTGACAAAGATGGCCAGGGTGTGCCTGTGGCACTTGCGGTCCCATATCCTAGCAAAATCCAATTCAGTTTCAGTTGTATGCAGTAAGCCTTCAGGACAGCTTGGTGTTAGCACGTAGGCAGGCTTCACCTTCTAGACGTGAATATAAACATACCTTGGCTCTTTACCATATTCATAATTTGCACCTGCTCACACAAGTTACTTTTATTCCTTCTTTCCAGTAGCATGGCTCATATTTGAGAATGTAGCAGATCTTTAGCGAGACCCCAATTTTCAAACTGCTGGCACATAGTTGGTGCTTGATCCATAATAGCTCTAATTAGAACTATCACTATGGCGTATATGATTGAAAAAAGGAGGGATTAGAAATATGTGCTGTGCTGGGAACAGAGACAGGAGAATTAATAATTTTGTTAAATCTGATAAAAACCAAGGTTTGCCTGTATTTTAGAAGCAAAGCTTAGGTATTTGGCACTAGGAGATCAGACAACAGTCCTCAGATCTGACCTTGTCATAGTTAAAGCGTACACGGAATTCAACCATCTGGTACATAATTAGAGTGTTTAGGGGAAAACACTGATGACTCCCTGTAGGACTGATCTGTTCTGTGCCCTCTGCACTGCTGACAGTTATCTGAGTGGATGTTAAAGCCTCTTCCTATTAATTTCCTTAATCTGCCTCTTTTGAAGGGGACTGCCTGAGTAGGAAGAGAAGATTCTAATCTGAATATTTAAAATGTAGCCTGTGTTCTGCCTGCTTCTTTCGCCTGAGGACCCAACTATAGTATTTCCCCAACTACTGAAACATAGAGTACTTGTTGACACAGGGCATTATTTCATTAAAAATTATCAGAAAATATTTCTTTGTATCTTATTTTAAAAGACGATATTTCTTATGTATAGAAATGCAATCCAGGTGCTTTTCCTCGACCTTTTACTTCTAAATAGAACCACTCCCCAGTGCAGTAGCTTGACACGTCCTGTGTATTTACCACTGCCAGATCTGCTGCAAGACATGCCTTTCGTGTTTCTTTATCTCCTTCTGTGATATGTCAGCAGCTTCCCTTCTAAGTCTAAGAATCTTCTTTGTTTCATATAGGAAAACTGTGATTCTAAAATAAATAATTACATATAAGTTTAAAAGCTCCCATAAATAAAGGGACATAATGTGATACAACATACATTTACTTGTCTAGTATAAAACTCAAGATATTCAAAATATAGCTACTTGCAAATAAAAAGTAAATTTAGGAGACAGTTCTGTTAGTTTTTCTTCCTGCCCAACATAAACATAGTTTAGGAAAATGTCAGGAACCTTTTACACTATATTCTGAGACTTCTGTATTTCTCATGAAATTGGCTTCAAAAAGTAATTTCTAAATTTTCCATTGCAGCAGTGCTTTGATGGAAACACACACTCTTGATTTTTCTTCTGTTTATCTGCTTATACATTTCCTCCAATGTCTTCAGATCCCTGGCTTATTTTTCAGTTATTTCTTTCTGCGTTTTTTTCATTTCTGTACACTTAGTATGTAGTTACTTTGAAATCAGCGAAATTGAAGCATACTGTGACCACGGATGATAGCAGGGAAATCTAACTATATTTTTAGTCTCCAACGTGCAAGAAAATGAAAGAAGGGTTCTGTTACACTTCACTGATCGATCCTGATTGAGGCAGTGGCTCTTGTATCCCACGTAGAACCATTTCTTGAGCTACACTTGCAGATGCTGCTGTATAAAGGGCTGTCTGTGGTTTAGGTGAGGTGCATAAGTATAAGATCCAGTTACTCCCCGGTTCCTTGTTCCTTCTTTATTTCTTTTCCCATTTAGTTTTTTGAGGCCGGGGTTTTTTTTTTCTTTAAAGGATCTATGAACCTAAACTCCAAACAACTTTTTTTTTTTATTAGAGATTAGTTTCACAATTATACGTTCTTAGAAATAGAGAACTTTCCAGTCTTAAAAGGCTTATATAGTAATCAGATCATCACTTAACAATCTTGCTTGACTTTGAAAGCTGACATAAAAAAGAAAGTTAACATAGCATTTGCTCACTTTAGAATGTAGTCCATCTAGAGTAGAAAAAACAAATCTTAGTTCAAAACTTAATGCAACTGAAAAAGAAGAAAGGTCTTAGAAGTTACAGATACTTTGTAAAAGTTACTTTTTATTGAGCACATAGTTGGAGCTCAGTAAAAAATACCAATGTTTGATTGTATATCTTAGAAGTACCTAATAAGAGAAGGCATTTAGAAAGTTAAAGTTAACTCTCCATTGCTTAGTTGACCGCCCATTACCTGGGCAGTTTTGATTGCAGTTCTTCCTCAGTAAAATTCAGTACATTTAGAATAGCAATGTACATTTTCATAGTTCTCACTCAGTGTCCCCATCAGAACTAACCCTGCTGTATTATCGGTTTACTCAAACCGGAAATCCCACAAGGCAGGCAATACACTGATTTGGGTTCCTGCCATATAGTAAGGATTTAGTAAATATTCCCATTTCCATAGACAAAAGAAAACTTAGGTGCAGTGGGGATGGATGACTGTTACTCAGACTGTTACAAGTCCTCCAATGGGGATTTGATTTCATGTCTTCTCTTTCTCTCTCTCTCAGTGTTTGAAGTGAACATCACATGGAATCCCAAGTCCGTTTTCTGTGATTGCTTCAGGAAAGCAGATAACGGTAGTTTTAACACCAAGCGTATTAACCCTTGTTGATATTGTCATTTACACCTTTTTTGAGAACCCGTCATATACATGATAATACACTGGTCCTAGTTGATTGAAGGAAAAAGACTTCATTGCTTTCCTTCTTCCTTTTCCTCATTCTCTCCTCTTCGGAAAGATCCTGCAACTGCACAGAGATGGCTCCTCATATCAGCTGCTCGCTGTGTTGGCCCTTTGGTCTAATCTGTAGGGAGGATCCAGGTTCCTCCTAAGGTAGAGCAAATATTATCAGTTGCTAGTTGCTTAAAATCTGTTTGGCAACATTCTGCCTAAGTTGTTCCAAGCTCCAATTTACTTGCAACCCCAACCTTCAATCCACACACATGCAACAAGTTGGTTTCCCAAGTGATTGTCAGATTTTGAAAACAGATTATGTTCCTACTTGAAAAATATAATTGTTAAGCATAACATAGAAGATTTCAGGGGTTAGGCAGAGAGCAAGAGCTTCAGGGGTAAACTGGCATTTGTAGGTCAGACATTTCTTAACAGCGAATGTGTTCTTTGAAAAGAAGTAAAATCACACAATTATTTCTCTGCTTTATCATTTTTAAATAGAAAAATGTTTTTCTTTCTTTCAGGAATTATTTACAATTCAAGTAATTTGGAAATATACTGTCAGTGAATTGAAAGGTCTTTGGCAATGCGCTTGTTAAAAAACTTGCTTTAAAAAATTTCTACTATGGTTTTTGACATCAGGGACAGCTAAATAGGTGCACTACTGTTGTGGGTGGCCAGCTACACAGGGAAAGATTAAGATGCTCTAAAATCCTTTGGTAACATCGTATCATACCAAAATGTTTACAATATCAGCTAGATGAAAGCAGTAATCTGAGATAAATCATATGCCTCTGTGTCATCCAGAAATAACTCTCTCTCGCTCTCTCTCGCTCTCTCTCGCTCTCTCTCGCTCTCGCTCTCTTGCTCTCTCGCTCTCACACGCATGCACACACACAACGCGCGCGCACACACACACACACACACACACACACACACCACAGAGAGGATGTTATACCTGGCTAAGGATCCAAGGATCCAGGACCCCTTTCTGCCTGAGCAAAAGGGAGTACGTTACCAACTGTTTTCTTCTTGGTCAAGTAGTAGATTTCACTGCATAATCGTGGAGTTTCCATCTTAAATTCTGTATACATTGAAGTGTTCATTAGCTTAATTTGTCTCAAATGGATAAATTTTTGTTTAAATATCGCTATATGGCACAGTGGTGGGGTATCTGGGCTTTAGGTTAGCCTGAGTTCAAATCCTGGCTCTACCACTTACCTCTGTCAACTTATCTAAATTCTCTGTTTTGGGTCTCTCATCTCATAAATAGGGTCAAAAAAGATTAATACCTCATAGGGACTCATGAGGATTAAATGTAACAATGCATATAAAGTATTAAGTGAAATTATTGATATAGTAATATTCAATAAATGCAACTATAATTCTGATTGTAATTATTTTATTATTGCTACTGCTTCAAAAACATTTTCTTATGTTTTCTAAAGTCTCAGTTTAGTGCAAATGATGTGGATCGTTCAGAGATTTCCTCCTGTTCACACTCAAGAGAACTCATTTCGAAGATTTATTTTTTTCATAATGCCTCTTCCTCAAACCCCTCTGGCTTCCCACCATCCAGACCATAAATATTTATCAGAGCTAAGTTGATTATTAATCAAATGGAGCCCGAAGAAAATGCTTGGGATTTATTTTAATTGTGGTTTAAAGAGCTTTCCACACTACACTGGCTTATAAATATGTCTAGAAGTTAAAAATGAAGTAAATTTGAATAAAATCTCCAGCGTGTACAACCATCTGATAGTCTATGAAGAAAAAAGAAGTCAGATGATCAAGACTTTTCCGAAAGGAATCTGGTTTAGATGGATTTCTTTAAAAGTCAGAATATATAATCTGTTCCTTTCTTCACTTGTTCTTATAAATTGGAAGGAACTTCAAAGCCAAACAACATTTTGAAGTGCTTTTGCCCTTACTTCTGGGAATGGTATATCTAGAGAAATGGTCTTTTGTTATGAAAGACACTTAGCATTTCTCTTTCAAAGGAAACCACCATTTTTCTAAATAAGCTCTACTGGTTTGACGCTTTTCTCTCTACCTGAAACATTTTCTCCCATCTGCCCAAGCAGGATATTTGCAATTGAGTGATCTTGGTTTTCTTTGTTCTCCCCATCTGATATGCCTTTGATAGCGGATGGTTTCTCGCTCTTTGGGAGCAAATCCAGATGACCTGAAGGATCCAATTAAAATCAATATTCCACGCTATGTTCTCTGCGGACAAGGAAAGGACGAGCACTTCGAGTTTGAGGTCAAGGTAAGTGTCCCTTCTTTACTCTTCTCGAGGAATGGAGGCTTGAAGCAATGCAGTGCTTTCTCTGTCTTTTTTGTAAAAGGAGGAGCTACATGTGAATATCTTGTTTTGTAAGATATTGGTTACTCCCTTCTTTAAACCAGTGTGTGAAAGTCTTGACTGTGGCACATGAAGGGAAGTTATCCTGTAAAAGGGAGTGGTTGTTGGGGAGTCAGGTAGCCATGGAAGTTGCTATCACTTACCAGCCCCACAAGTAAAGTGACCAACCAACCCAGGTGGCCAAGGATTTTCGCAAATTCAACATCGAAAGTTCCATGCCCTGGGAAACCCGGTAATGCCAGGTAACTCAGGACAGTTGAGTACCCTACCTGTGGGCGTGGGCTCAATTTTCTTATCTATAAAAATGGGAATAATAACATTTATGTCTCAGGGTTATCGGCACATATAAAGTGCTGAGTCTAGTGTTTGGTATGTGATAAAACATTAATAGCTATTGCTATGGCTACTACTGCTGTTTTTATTGTTGTTTCTATGATTACTAATTAGAAGCTTTCCTAATCTGTTTTAGGCATTATTTGATTTATACAACTTTTCAGGAAGAGATGTGCCTGTTTCTTTACATCATCTTTCCAAGATAATGACTTCATCTTATTCTAATTTATTCCCATTGACTCATAACATTTTATTAAATGCTGTTGGCCATGAGCCCCTCCTTAAGAAATTAATGATTAATTACACTATTCATTTTCAAGAAAGGGTATTGATGTAATGACATCCACCAAAGTCACCAGTATACGTCTGTGTGAAGGTGTTGTCAGAGGTGGCTGGGTCAGATAAACACCAGACTGAGAATCTGGTTGTCGAGTTCTTCAGGCTCTGATTCTGCTGTGATTTGCTGAGTGACCCTAAGTGTTTTACCTTCTCTGAGCCTCGGTTTTCTCATGGGTAAAATGAGGAAATTGGATAATACCTGTAGTTTCCAAATTTCTTCTTAGCTGAGCCCTTTGTTCAAACAATATCTTACAAGGAAGGACACTGTAGCAAACATAAACACTAAGTTGCTGTTTCAGGAGGTGGGGGAGAGATCCTAAAGCCAGCCCGCCCCACTTCTCTTCTCCCATACACCTCAGGGGAGCCCCTGAGCCCTAAAGTATTAGGCTTGCCTGTTCTTTCAGTCCTCCTAGAGAAACAGTTCGAATAACTAATGTTATACTATGTTTTTGATCCACTACTTCCCACTGCCCTGGCTTAATGCCTCATTCCTGCTCAGTTCCTTTTTCTCAGCCATTTGAAATTGTATATGTGTATGTGCTTGTGTGTTCATGCCTGCATGTGTATGTGCTTGTGTGTTCATGCGTGCATGTGCATGTGTGTAGAGTTCCCTCTGTATACGACATGTAATGATGTATACATACATAAAATAATTTCTGAAGGTGTGTTTGTATTATTTCCATAGTTTTAATTAGAGGATAAAGACTGGCCTTACCAGCTCAGAATTTGAATTCTCCAAAACATAGAACTCACAGCACCAGAAGACATGCAATGATTTTAGCTGGTACTTAGATTTATGTATTTTAATAGATAAATGTGTTAATAAAATATAAGTATTAAATCAATTTCATGCATAAAACTAAGACATGGCTAACAAAAATATTTAATTTTTTTAAACTGAGTTGATTTAGTATGATTTCATTTATATGTGAAATCTAAAAAACAAACAAACAAAACCCAAGCTCATAGATACAGGGAACAGATTGGTGGCTACCAAAGGGGACTGAAGGGTAGGGGGCAGAAGAGAGGGTGAAACATGTATAGAGAGTCAAAAGGTGGAAGCTTCCGGTTATAAAATAAGTCCTGGGGATATAATGTACAGCCTGGTGACTATAGTTAATAATACTGTATTCCATTTTTGAAAGTTGCTAAGAGAGTAAATATTAAAAGTTCTCATCACAAGAAAAAATTTATCATAACTGTATGGTAAACTCTATGTTAACTCTAGTTAACATAGAGTTTATCATAACTCTATGTTAACTAGACTTATTGTGATCATTTTGCAAGATATACAAATATTTAATCATTATGTTGTATACCTGAAACTAATACAATGTTGTATGTCAGTTATATCTAGAAAAGAAAAAAGAAACAAGAAAAAAAACTGAGTTGATTTAAATAAAAATTTCAAGTAAATAATAAATAGCTCAGGCCATATGCAAATCTGGCCAAAATTTTGAAGATGCTACTGTAAAGGCAAGTTAGAGAAACCAAATACAAAAAATCCTATGGGGCCTTTGAGAATTTAGGCTTTCACTTCAGAGTATATAAAATCCAAAACCAAAGAGTTTTTCTTTCTTTGAACTTATCAAAGTGAAGTTCTGAAAGCATGTCATTGTTCTGCTTCCTTTTTGTGCTTATCCCAGGTGATGTAATCGTTAGCACCAGAAATGGCCTGTTAGTAGTGTTCCCTGGAGAATTCCTAGTTCACGCTATAGGAAGGGTCTCTGGTGCATTCCCAAGTAGGTGTGCTGAGGGCCTCAGTTCTCATGCGGATACCCAGTCACAGAAGTATCAGGACCAGAATTAGAAACAAATATGACATGAATATACTGTCCCTGCCCTGAACAAAACCAAAATGGCCGAGCTCCAGCAAAGGCCTAGCTGTTGGAGTAGTACGGTCCTGTTCAGTCTCCTCCCGGGAACCTCGACAGGTCGGACAACCTCACTGTGCCTCTTCACTAAAATAGGGTTAATGAAACCCGCCTGGCTGGGTTGGTACGAGGAGCGCATGGGCTTAGATATGTAAAGTGCTTAGAACAGGGCCTGCCACATATAAGTGCTGTATAACTGTTCGTCATTAAAAATGAATGAATTAATTTTAAAAAGATGTAGAGAATGAGTAAGATTTTACCCTTGGAAACCTTTTAATGACGTTCAGTGTTCAATTGTGTTTTTAAAAGGTTTTGTGTTTTGTGGGTTCGTTTTATTTTTTTTGATTATTTATTCCCCCTTAACATTCTGACTTTTAAAATTAAGTATGTCGACCCCATCCATCCATCATTTGACTGTTTCATGCAGAGGCAATGTTTTCTAGAATAAACAGTCACATTTAGGAAATAGTGTGGCTACTACTAAATTCTCTTGGTGAGCCATTGGCTTTAAGAAGGTTAAGGTAAAAAGTATCAATTTCGAAAGAGTCTATTCTATTTAGTTTTAGATCTTTGAAGGAAAATCTGATTTTAATGTATATAGATAGTTTATATTATTCACTTTATATTTTAGAAGAATCGTTGCTGCTTCCCCCCAAAAAAATCAGTTTTTGTTTTCCATCCTCCTTAAGGGTCTTCTGGGGTCCTGAGTGCATTTAGCAAGGCCTCGTGCCCTCTGTGACCAGCAGGGCAGGGTCTTGACACCCAGAATAGACCCCTGTTGACTATGCAACTTGCTGGTGGTCGCTGCCAGTTCATTTCAGCAGCTGAGATGACTCATGCACACACAGGTCCCACTGGGAACAAGTCTCCTCTGAGTTGGCAGGCCCCAGAGAGCCTGGGAAGAGAGAGCGTGCTGAGGCGTGGCTCCTTGAGTTCTCCAGCTTCTCACCCTTCCTGTTCCCTCTGCCTCCTGACCTTTTCTTAGAATAGAATTCATTAGTTATTTAAATCATTCCTTCTTCCTGGCCATTTTCATTTTAATCCCCAATCTGGTAGCTCCAGTGATCTGTTCATTGTGGGATGAAGTAATGGTGACCCTTGTTAAAGGAATGGTCAGGATAGGGTTCAGGGATGGAACTGGGCGGGGGCGGGGCGTGGAGGTGATTCATCAGTGGTTCTCAAATGCTCATTTTCTGATCTCTGATGGGACCCAAGGAGCTTTCCTTCACTGGCTTTAAAATGAGAAAAATAGAGCTTTCTATTAAACTAAAATATATTTAATTCAAAAGGACTGTCTTTTATATCTTTTTTCAGGGGGAATTAAAAATAACTTTCTTTTATGAAATATCTGTAAGAATAGGTAAATATATAGGGTGTTTTTCTTTGGTTACATTTAATTTTTTTGATTAACTGTGTTGAGGCATATTTTATATACAGTGAAATGCAGACATTTCATGTGTAGTTTCATGAGTTTTGACATCTGTATATACCCAAGTAACCAATCAAGATTTAGGACTTTTCAGTCATTCCCGCAAGTTTCTCGTGGTCCTTTATAGTCAGTGTCCAGGCCCAGCTTCTAGGTGAGCACTGATCTGCTTCCTTCCTGCAAACACAGATTAGTTGTGTCTGTTCTCATCTGCCATGTAAATGGGGCCAGGCAGCATTTTCTTTTGTGTCTGGATGCTTCCATTTAACATATGTTTTAGAAATTATCCATGCAGTTGAGTGTAACAATAATTTGTTACTGTGTATTGCTAAATAGAATCCCATTGTATAGATGTCACAATTTGTGGATTGGTGTTTAATGTCCTTATTTGAAAATATAGAAAGTTCCTATCTCCATGTTGCATCTCTTCCCTCTTTATGTTACTGATCTTTGAAAGATACAGACCTGGGAACCCCCGGTCAGGCATCAGTCCTGTTGTCCTTGAACTTACACCTTCCAATGGGTCCCACTAGCACATCCTTCTGGGACTGTGTCCACATATGCTTCAAGAGATGTCTGTCCCACCAGCTGAGGTCAGAGACAGGCAGAGAAGCTGAGAATGTGCCAGTCTGGCTTTTTTCTGAGAACTCATTCTGTGCTGAGTATTGCGAATGTCACCTACTGGTCAACAGAATGTACCTGTACAATCTGTGCTTGCACTAAATGGCTGCTGTCACAGGAAATACCACTAACTGGACTACAATAGTCATTTTAAAACTCCTGCTTCAAGTGCTTTTCAGTGATTGTTATATGAAGTCATTTACACTGCATTATACGTGCCATTTCTAGTTAGCTAGGACCAGAGTGGGTAGAATTTAATTTTTAAATTACATTTCAGCGTGATACAGAACACTGGCCTAGGAAATCTATGGTTAAGACTAATAGAGGCTGTCATACTCTTGTTATGGGAATGTTGTTTTAAATTCCCTGCCTTTTAACTTTACATATTAACATGGTAATATAAAGAAACAAGCCAATACTCATGTATTTTTTAAAAATATTTTGTTCCCTGAGAGTATTTATTCCTGTTAAAAGTGAAAGTAATCTTTCAAGATTGTCTTCCTGTCTCCTTCTTAAAGTAGTGCCATCTGCTGCAGGGCCCCTTCCCCCGCATTCTCCCTTCCATCACCTGGTTTACTCCCTTCATAGCAGATGTCACAGCCTGCAGTGACACTGTTTTCTTTTTTCAGTCATGTCATGTTTATTGCTGGTCTTCTCCCCTAGATGTATGCTCCATGGGCCCTGTCAGTCTGTGCAGCACTGAGTAGAAGTTACCCAATAATATGACCCACACAGACCTGCCACAGGTGTCCTCACTGGGCATAGCTCCAGGAATTATGTGACCATGAGTTCTTTATAAGCAGTCTTTCCCCAACCCTGGGGCTCTTCATGCTCTATCTATGCTGATGGATTCCATCATTGATTAGCCATCTTACCATCTCACCCCTTGAGTTCCTCAGGATGTGGTTGGCTCTCCAGTTGTCCAGATAGAGTGGACAACCAAGCTTCTTGACTGCATCTGAGTCTAAGATAGCTGATGCCCCCATCTTCCTGCCTCCCTCCCACCTTCTCTGTTCTGCTCTCCAGTATACCAGTGCGTGCATACACGCGTAGCACACACATAAACACAGCAGCATGTGCACACACACATGTCCTGGCTCTGGCAGTCTCCAGCGCCCATCAAATAGTTTAGTTTTGTTCTGGCTTGTACGCAGAAAGGGGTAGACGTCTGCCAACTGTCTACCCTCTGGGCGTTATCCCGAGCTCCTGGGCATGTTCCAGGACCTTCTTCCTGGGAGCACAGTTTTTAATGTTGTCCCCTGTAAGGAGCCTTCTGGCACCCTAGTCATGCTCCCCTCATACTGTTCAGGAAAGGACAAGTCCCTGCCTTTTCTCAAGTGGTTGCAGGAAGTCAGCCCTTCAGTCCAGAATCACTTTGGTCCATTTGCTGACCAGGGCTACACACTTTAACTCAAGTGCATGATGTCTGAAATACCACCTGTCCTAATTTTAACCATCTGATTTTTTTCAAAGGTACTATAGTAATAGTCTCCTTCTCTTGCCCGCCCCATGCCACTTCATTTTTCTTTAACTCCTGGTCAGTGGCCTGCAAAGGATAAAAGCAGAGAACACAGGGATAAGGAATGATATTGAATGTAACCTCAAGGAAGTTTTCCAGTACGAACTTGTAGACCACCTGCAGATAGTTCCTGTGATCATTTTCTTTTCAGTCCTGAGAGCCTTCTTCCCTTTTGAGTGCAGCCCTAGAGCTGGGAAGATGCTGAGCACTGAGTACTCATATCTGTCTGGTCCTCCCTAAACGGGGGAGACCCTGAAGGTGAGATGTGGTAAACTATAAAACTTCAAATTTTGATATCTTCCTTTTACCCCTGAAGGACCATGTGACAGAGACTGCGGTGCCCGGACTGGTGATACACATTAACTTAAGGCAGCAGGAGCAAACTGGTGGTGAATGATGTGTATTATTTGGCTTGAACAGATGTTGACAATTTGGAATATATTGTCAATATTTAAAACTTGAGAGATATGACATGGAAATCCAGATTTTCCAAGTTTCTGTAAAATATCAGAAAACATGGGAAGCCTGGGCTGATGTCCCCTCAAAGCGGCACTGGCTGGATGGGAGCAGTGGGTCCTCTTGGGGTGGGGCTTGAAGCTCTGCTTTACTGCAGACCTCAAAGCTCCCTGTCCCGGAGGAGGTTACCTGATAGAGGGATAGTGTCTAGGTTCACACAAGTTCCGATTGCATTGTACAAAAGGCTCATGGACCACATGAAGTCTCTGATCACACGGTTTATTAAATCAGTTTAGACACACACACAGAAGCCAAGGGAGGGAGGAGCAGCTGGATGGAACACACGACCTGAGCCCAGGGTCACATCATGTCCATCTGCCCTCTCTGTGCCACTTTAACCTTTCCCGCTGTGCTTAGCAAGACCAGAGTTTTGAGCAAGGGGCATGGGCTGACAGAGGGTGACCAGAGCAATACACACTTGCTCCATGGGAGCATGGCTGGCCAGTGGCCTACTGAACAGCCTCGTTTTCACGTGCAGTTCTTGGGTAAAGCATACATGGAGCCAGGCCACTTGTCACCAAGGGTGGTCAGTAGCTGTCATAACTGTCGGCCCAGAGAGGGCATGATCATGACTTAACAATATCTGTATCTAAGTAGCATTCTTGTCTGTTCAGTCATATTTATTCTATGTTTGGCATGTCTTATAAGTTACAGGCCTATATTTAGCACATCTTATGAATTCTGTTGAGTCTCACAAGCTGCTTGCTTACTCGTTATCTGTTCAGACATTCTGTGACATTTCCCTGTATTGCATAAGCTTCCAGCTTACTTACTGGCTATGCTTAGCCCTTCTTATGAGCTTCATCCATCCTCTGTAGCAGGATTAAATATACTCAAATAATACGTAGACTCCTGCTATGCTCTCTGTTATCTTATAGTCATAGGACCTCAGAGTTTTGTTTCTGAGTGATCCCTGTAGGCAGTTGAGTTTGCAGACTCTTTTCAAGGAAGGACACGAACATCTATCAAGTACCTTCTTCTTCCTCCAAGATACTTTCCTAGACATTTTCACACATGTGGAAAATGTAGCAAAATGGGGGTTTTACTTGCATTTAATGGATTAGGAAATTATGAGTAACTTATTTAAGGGTACACAGCGAGTAAGTAGATCCACATACCAGAAGTCCATGTTAAATCTTAGTCTTCTGAGCCACACTGGCTCCCTCGCTTACTCATTTTAAGGCACCTTCTAAATATCACTGTTTTCTGCACTTTTTTCATGTTGTTCTAAACAGGGTGGCCATTTCCAAATCCTTGCATATTCTCAAAATTTACTGTTGTTTTTGTGTGTTTTAACTTCTTATCTTGAATTCTGGCCAAGTCACAGTCACTTTGTAAATTGGGGCTATTGTCAAGGCTTTGACAAACCTGGAGAATTTGATGGTGGATAGACCTGCCAGGAAGCATGAAGAAAATTTGTAGTTTGGGAGTTAGTTAAAGCAATCACATTTACAGAGAAATTTCTCTTTATTTGGCAGAATAAAAATAAGAGCTGTTCCAGCATATTAGATAAACTGTATACATGTACATCTTTTAGAAGTATTCCCAATTTGATAGAATATAAATGTTCAGAAGGACATTTGTATGTCGGTATCTGAATCTATCACTGCTTTTTTGTAACTTGATAGATTATCTCCCTGCATGTGTATTAGCACAGCTGAGACAAATGGAGTGTTGCTTATGTTGTGGTCCTTTTTAGATTTAAACATTCAGTTTGCGTATTACTTTTAAACATAAATAACAATTGAAATAAATAGCACTGGGACTTGAAGAATTATATTTTATCTTAAGTTTTTTTTAGGCACCCCTACCATTTCTTTGAGAACTTTGTCTTTCACTGAAAAACTTAAGAAAACATTTTTCCTTTCCCTGTCTTCACACAAAGCAACTAATCTTTTATATTGCTTTTACTTGGGCAGTTGTGTTTATCATCACAAAGTAATTGCTTCACATGTGAGAAATGATGAAGAAGAAATGAGATTAAGTCACAAACTCAGAAGAAAACCTTGTGGCCGTACCTTGAATTTCCATGTCAAATTCCTTTTCTGTATAAATATATATTAATGTTTTCTCTTAATTTCAGAATTTGGGGAGTTTTACATCTCTTCCTAGAATTAATTTCTTTTCAAATAAATCACAAGATGGTTTAAATTGCTATCTGTGGATACCGTGGCCTTTCACTAATGCGTAATGAAAAGCCTTTAGGAGCATGACCATACTGCCACGAGTTACTATTTATTGAGCACCCAAGCACTCTGCTAGTTGCTTCACTTTTTTTTTTTTTTTTTTTAGTTCATCTGCAGGTTAGGTATCGTGAGTCCATTTTACGGATGAAAAAAAACGAGGCCCGGAGGAATAGCATAATTTAGCCACAGTTACGCAGCTAATTAGGGACTATGCTAAAGCCGGGATCCAGGTCTGTCCCAATCCAGAGCTGTTTGTTATTCCATTCTCCAGTGGTGACTGGTAGAGAGTTGGCATTTTGTGCTTTGCCTCTGGGTAGCTGATGATTTGAAGGGAAATTGCTTAGACAGGCATTCTCACAATTTCCCACAATTTTAAAGTAGAATAATTTTCTCTATTCCTCCTTGCTTCAAAGAGGTGTTAGAGGAAGGGTGAAGGACTTGTTAGTAATGATCTTGGATTTGAAAGGCATCTGTTCATCAGAAACTTAGGGTCTTCGTACATTCTTTCAAATTTACCTTCAAACTACTATACAAAGTAAGTATACTAAAATAAAGAGTATTATCCTTGTTTTGAAGATGCTGAAATTAAAGCATAACGAAATTGTTATTCTAGTTATTATAGAAGGCTGACATTTTGGTCAGCCGAAAGGCCCTGTATGATTTTGCATCACTTCATAGTTTTGTAGAGTATGAGATAACGTGGTAGTCAACCTCTAGATTCCTTTCTTCATGGCATGCCAGATTCAGACCAAGTTCAGAAGCCACTTTCTTTACTTGTTGGTTATGCTCTACCCAGAGGGGTCTCCTGGATAATAAGGTAGAATAAGCTTATATCTGCATGGGTCTCCTGCTTTAAGGAATCTTCATTCTCCGATCTCCGTACACCTCCCATCCACGTTACCAACAGACAGAGGCAGATCTAGCATTGGAACTTAGACTTCTGTCTCCTTGCCCAGTGCACTGGATTTAAGACTGCGCTCCTCCTGCTGGGCTCAGCTTCTTCCCTCAGGTGCCATTGAGATAGAATTTGTGGAGTTAGTAGAGCTGTTGGTTCATGGAGCCCAATGCAGTGGAGGCGGGGGAGCCTGCTCAGTTTAGGAACTCCTTATGCATTTCGTGGACCTGATTCAAGGGGCAGCTACTTCATTGCCCCTTGGAACCCCTAGATGGTCACTGACACAGTCTCTTTTCCTTTATGTCCACTTGGCTGTAGACCTCAGCACTTTTTGGATTCCCCAGAAAGAAAAGTATGTAAACTTTTCTGAAGTTTCCCTAGAGGAGCCAGAGAGTGAGGTACATTGCACATCTCATAGCAAATAACTGCAAATACCCCATTAGACAATTATGTTCTCCTCAAAGCATCAGCATTCTCTCTCCTCCTTCCTAGATATCTTTTGGAAGCTCCAACTGCTGCCCCCTTGTTAAATAGAGGGATTCAACTCCAGCTCACATCCTTGGCTTTTACACTCAAGCTTTCTTACCCAAAGGACCATGACATTTTTTCAGTATGTATGCAGAGAAAATGAAAACACTAATTTGAAAAGATATGTGCACGCTTTGTTTATTACAGCATTATTTACAATAGCCAAGATTTGAAAGCAACCTAGGTGTCCATTGATAGATGAATGGATAAAGAAGAAGTGGTACATATATTCAATGGAATATTACTCAGCCATAAAAAAAAAAACAATGAAATCTTGCCATTTGTGACAGCATAGATGGATCTAGAGGGTATTATACTAATTGAAATAAGTCAGACGGAGAAAGACAAATGCTGTATGATTTTCTCTGTTGACTCTAAAAGCAAAATGAACAAAACAAAAATAGACTCCTAGATGCAGAAAAGAAATTGATGGTTGCTAGAGGGGAGG
>NW_011888788.1:12072227-12075426 GCF_000151845.1 Pteropus vampyrus | reverse complement strand
TGACCAGGGACAGGAGTAATTGAATGGCAGTCTGTGCTATCAATCGGGTATCGCTGTGATTAATGGGAGTGTTGGCTTCTTTTACCACCTTCGGTTTAGTTGCGTCTGCAACAGTTGTCTGAAGAGATTTTAATTAAACTCAATGCATTAATGCACGTTACTAAACAGATTTAAACATTTGGAAAGTATTTTGTTTCTTCAAACATGTTCATAGTTATGTTGATTCATAAGATTATGTTTTGCAAAAATATGACAACTTTTTTTAGTATATACTAGGTTGATATAAGATCATTTCCTCCAAACTGTTACTAAATACAAGGACATTTATATTTTCGTACTTGACATAGTTTCTCCAAATGTTGTTAAAAAGTAAGTATTGTTAAAGAGAACTCTATAAGTAACTGTTTAAATGGGGGCCAGATTATTCTTTGGATAAAAACTGTTGATTTTACTCTATACACAGATAGATATACACAGCAAATATATATTGAAGACAGATCTTAAAAATAACAATTCTTAAATCAGCAAAGTATGTATATAATATAAATTTGTGGAAAGCACTCAAATAAGAATTGTTTATAAGTAAATGCAGTTCATCTTGTGGATTTATTTATGGTGTTTAAATTGTACTTGATCATTTTATGGCCTGGAAAAGATGAATTTGTATCTGTAGAACCATTTAGTGAGAGAGAAGTGATAAAATTTGCTCCTCAAAGATAAGAAGTAGTAATGCCCGACATTCTCAACATCAAAGAAAGTAATTGAGAGTTTTGATCTGATTTATTTGTCATGGCGATCCTCTCTCTATCCTCATCCCACGCCAAATTTTAATTGGGGGTAAAATAGGACTTAAACACATATTCCTCCTTTCTGTGTAGTTTTTCCAAACCTCGTATGTGCCATGTCTCCAGCTCTATGTGTGAAAGCGTCTTTGTTATAGAGAAAGGATTTGATCATTTCCTATGGAGAGATGACACCTATGTTTGCCTTGCTAGCCATTTCTGTCATGGCTAATGATGATCTCCATTCTTCGTCATCATTGTCCTCACTTTGTTTACATGTTGATAGACAAGGGGGAGATTTAAATGTTCTATGTATAAAGTAGGAAGTTTGAGCCTTTGTAATCCTTGTATTTAACCTGAACTCAGGTTAAACTCAAGAGTGAAGAATTTGGAAATCCATCTGTTCCTCGCTATAGACTTGTGTTACAAATAATATCGAGAATGCACCATATTCTCAGTGTAGGTGAAAAAAACATACCATTGTGTGAATAATTTAATTAATATGATTCAGATGAATCTCAAAGAAACCACCAGAACAGAGTAATTGCAGCCAAGATTGCAGCAGGCCTTGTTCTCCATTTCGACTGATCTGGGCCACGCCTGGAATCCTTACCTGATTTGAAGAGCAAAATAATCTTAACTGCATCTCTCAGAAAACCACCAGCCTCGAGAATAGTGCCTGACACATAGTGTTAGCCCAATAAATGTTTATTTCTACAAGAGAGTCCTCTCACTACTACCTCAATAACTGCCAAAGGCTCATTCTCTTAAAAGGCTTAAAATCTTGTAGGGTAAAGAGACATTTACACCATTAATATCAGTTATATAAATTAATTAGTATAACATTAGTTGTATAATTAATGTCCTGTGATGTATGCCCTGATCATAGTGTGAACTGCATGGTAAGGAATCATGGAGGAGAGAATGATTCTTCCAGAGGGAGGAGCTGTTGTGTGGGTGTACCCTCCGCTCCCCTCCCAGAGGCCGAGCAGGTATTCTCTAGTCACAGAACAGAGTATATGACCGAGACCATTCAAAAGACTCTTCCATAAATCGACAGATGTGCCATATTTCTTTGTCGGTAACTTGTCTAAAGTGTGAGATTTTTAATCCACTGGGAGCTGGGGTTAGAAAGCTAGTGTTGGATCAGCCTGGAAAAAGCCCCGAATGCCATGGTAAGGTCTTTGGCCTTGGAGGGGGTGGGTGGGAAGGTATTGAGATGTGACCATATCTGATTTACAGCAGGATGCTCAGACTTTAACCTGCATCAGAATCCCTTGGAGGGTTTGTTAAGACATAGGTTGCTAGACCCCACTCCAGAGTTTCCGATTAAGTAAGTGTGAGTAAGACCTCAGGACTTGCGTTTTAACAAGTTCCTAAGTGAAATTGATGCTGCGGGACAGGCATCACACTTTGAGAACTACCAGTTTAAACTATAGACTTCAACACTGAGGGCATAAGTCATTGAGATCTGTATGTGAGTTTATTAATGTGAATTTATTAAAATATTAAGTAAGATATAAGGCAACAAAATAAATCATTACCCAGAATGTACCAATAATGATCTTCATTGTTTAACACTTTAGAGAACTTATTTTTTACACAGCATTAATGGTTACAGAGAATCTGCTGCCTCTTCTTTAATGTTGAGACTCCTGGAGTCACCAGGGTTACACAGTGAAAACAGAGACCCCTCTGATACCATTACTGACCTCATTCAGCACAATTAAAAAAAAAAAAACAAAAAACAAAATAAAACATGTGCACATCTTCGAATAGCCCTCTCCACCTTAGGCCGTCTTTCTCTGTCTTTTCCCGGATATGCATACCTGCCATGGTAGCATCCCACGTCCCAGTATAAGCACTAGGGGTGATGTCAAGAAAGCAGAAGGAAGTGCATTGGATGCTTCTGTGGGCCCTCTCAGGGGTTTTATTTTCTTCTTACTGTCTTGTCATCTTGTGCCCTAATGCCCTTAATATCTACTGCCCAGAAAATCACTTAGCTGTGTCATGTCCTCCCACTGGTTTGCTTTATGCATGTTGTTAGAAAAATTGGCATTCCTTATAAGTACGAAACTCAAAGTTGTGAGGTAAGTTTAGAGCAGCCATTTCATTAATCAGAGATTTCACAAAGTAGTTTAATATTAATGAGCTGTGGAAGTGACAGAACTTCAGACCAAAGCCCCATGAGGTAGGTGTCCAGTTTACCTTATCCTAATTTGGCTTGAGGCTTTCTTGAGGGCTTTTTTCACACAGAGAGATGAAAAAAGGCATTGCTGGTTCATTGTCAGTAAGAGCATGAGTGTATTTAAGCCCCCATCTCAGGGCTCCATATTCCAAACTCTTCTCAGAATGCCTGTGATGTGTCAAGGACTCTTCTAAGGTGCCATAAAAACCAGCTAAAAATCTCTGCTCTC
>NW_011888788.1:12068524-12070877 GCF_000151845.1 Pteropus vampyrus | reverse complement strand
ATTACAATGTCCTGCAGGCGGCAAGAGGGATGGAATTAAGTGTTTCAGAACAGGGGTTGGCCTTGCCCAGGAGCACTGATCTGTATCTCAGGCCTGGTAACAGGAAGAATGATGAAGTACAGGGCAGATAGTGACAGATGAGTAGATTTGGTTGAGAGTGCTTGTGGAAATGTGTTTTTGATTGTTATTTTCTCGGTGAAATAGGAATTAAGGTTATCAGTTGAGAGTGAGGACAGGGCGAGAGACAATGAAGGCTTGAGGGGAAAGATGTAGTAAACTATTTAGATAACTATTATCGAAGAGAATGGAAGAGCGAATGGAATTGGGAAATGTGCCATGACTGGTGGGAGGCATCTAAGCTGACTTGAAGGTAGTGATTATGACTTAAAATGAGACCAATTCATTAGATGGTGTGTTTTTCTTCAACCACATTGTGTTCAGAAGGTACAGATTGGTAAGAAGGAGACAAATTTAACCAGAGTTGTGGTTTAGCTTAGTCTTAGGGTAGAACAGAGATTTGAGGTTGAATTCAAAGGAAGAGTTATAATGATCACTATGTTTTTCAAATTGAGTGAGAAAGGAGCAAGGGCAGAGGTCAAGGAACAAGAGGTCAGGGTATTAGAGGGATCATCTGTTGGTTAACAAAATTATCAAGAATGATGACAGGAGTTCCATAGTCCCATAGTCCATTGGAGCAGATGACACTGAGCAGAACCTTAAACCTTTGAGGAATTGGGGAAGTGACTAAGGCAAATTGGTACCTGCAAGAAAGGTGAGTAGAGTGGCAGGATCTGAAGGCATGAGCTTCACAGTGAAGGGATTTTAGAAAAGGTGGAGGAGCAGTGGTTTGGAAGTTGGACTGAAGAACAAGAATGTCTGCCCACCTCCCGGCACAATGGGATGAAGAGTGTTGAGAGAAAACAGTCCCTGCTTGAGAAGGCTGCACAGAAAGTGGTTCCTCAGCCAGCTTTCAGTTAGAACAAAGATGAAGGGCATGCTCCCGGAAGGCGCTGAGGATCTAAGGGATCTTGCTGATTGCCCATGAGTTCAAGAGCTACAGTGGAAGAATTTCAGGGCAAGGATGGAGAGCCAGGGGGCATTAGAATCTGGGGGATGAGAGTCACCTAACATTCTTGGGTAACTTTCTCTGGAATCCAAAGTCCCAGGATAGGATGGTCTCACCTATGAGCATCCTACGTCTTATTATTCCCACGTCACGGGTGTGATTCCATTAATTTTCTGAACTTTCTTGGCAGGTCGGCCGCATCATGCCCACATCTGTTCCATTTCTCTCTTTGACACCGGTGTGTGTCCAGCCAAGGAAGCATATTGCTCTGCCCTTGCCCTAAGAAAGCCATCACACCCCTGCTGATTGTGCTGGCCTTGCTCACTGTGCTCAGTGGGATCGGGTCTGTTGAGGCATGAACCAAAGAGAAAGGATCCCCAGCTTAGCTGCCAGCAGCAGCATTTCCCAAGCTTGAGTGACTTGCATAACCAGCTTTAAAAACTTACAGCTGCAGAGCACCTGTACTATTTTTACATAATAATTTTTGTAAATACACTTAACTTTTGTTCTTATAGAAATATCTTTTTAGAGGAAACTCAAAAGAAACATATCAATTTAAACAATTGTGAATAATGAATATAGAGCCAGAATGATGAAAATAAAAAATGACCATCCTTATACACTCCCAAATCATCTCATTTGCCACTTTGGGAAATGAGTGAACCAGAGAATGACTAAGAGTCAAGACTCATTCTTCCTCTGAAACAACCCACATGTGTATCCTGTGTACTGATGCGTCTACTTTCCTGCTTGTCCCCTGTGATTAACTTGCTGGAGAATCAGGTTGAATTATTGTGCTCAAGAAGTTTATTTCTCTAAAGTGTGGGATAAGGCTTCCCATACAGACCGATGGCTCATGCAAAGATCCTGAGATGGAAGGAATATGTGCACTTAGGGAGTGTGGCATGAGTGAAGGTACCTAGTGGAAGAGAGGCTTGAGGTGAGTTTGCTGCTGGCAGTGGTTAAAAATTAAAAAATTGGGCCTTTAAGGTTGAAAATGTGAGTCTTTTCTAAGATCAATGTGAAGCACTAGGGAGGGTCTTAAGTGGGAAGGTGAAATGATTGGATTTAAGTTTTTAAAAACTTTCCTGTCAGTTGTACAGAGAAAAGATTGAAGGAGGTAAATATGATACAGACAACTGGGAGAGGCCCTGGCAGAGGCCACATGTGACCCGATTGTCTAGGGTAAGATGGTGGTTATGGTGAAGGATGGATGAATAGAGCTCTAAGCAATGTTTAAGAGATAAATGGAGAGCAGGAGCTAGTGCTTGTTCTACTGTGGACATG
>NW_011888788.1:12028227-12068009 GCF_000151845.1 Pteropus vampyrus | reverse complement strand
CTCTCTCTCTCTCTCTCTCTTCCCCTCCTGTCTACTCCGATGGCATCTGGTGACCTGTACCAACATTTTGTATGGGCACACTGCCATGACAGAAAGGTCACCCTGTGGGATTTTCTTTGTGCAACCCAAGTTGAATGTTGAGGGATACTTTTCAAAAGTCATTAAGAGGTAACTGTCTCTCACTTTACATAGGCACGTGCTGCTTATAACCAGGTTTGGGAACCAGAGACACATGCTTAAGTAGAGAGCAATTATTATTTATAAGTCTTATTTATGCAGCTAGATTAATGTTTTCAATTCTGGAGAAATTTTGCATGCTAATCACTATTCGTTAATTTTTAAATCATTTAAAACAAATTTTAGTCACTTTTTCCTCTAATTAATGCTGATTTATTTTGATTTTTCTGGTTCATAGATTACTGTCCTAGATGAGACGTGGACTGTATTCAGGCGTTACAGTCGTTTTCGAGAAATGCATAAAACATTGAAGTTAAAGTATGCAGAGGTAAGTTATAAAATAATTATCTCCAATTAACATTTGTTTTATAAAGTAAATGAATTGATTGCATTATCAGTGTCCTTCTTTTAGGTATTAGCTTATAAGTGTTACCAAGTTTTATTGCAATTACTCACCTGTCAAAGATATCTTTTTAATTTTTATCCTTTGTTTTATTTTTATTCTACATATTTTAAACATTTTCTGAACATAAGATTTGAAAGTGATAGTAAATGAATTCTTTTTCATAAATTTTATGATAAATTTTAAATATTTTAATCAATTTACAACTTCTCAGCAATAAATTCCTCAGTATAGATTTACCCTTTTTTTCTGTTGAAAAAGGCTACATTAATGTTTATACTTCCACTTAATTAGAAGTAAAGTCATAAAAGTTAATTTAGCATCAAACATGGAGGAGAAGTAGATGATAAGTCTGAAATTATTAGGCGCAAGTAGTCATTTCATACATCAGATCAGATATCCAGAGTGTATTGATATGTTAGTAATTTTTTTTCTTTTTTGGACAAAGACTAGTTTTTAAAATACTATTAAGCAAAAAAGAAAGAATCTTAAAATTAATGTGTATCTTCTAAGTGAATGTATTTATTATTATCATTATTTTCACTTCAACTGAAGGAAACCTTGTATACACACAGCTCTTTTGGAATTTTGGGTCAAACTAACTGAAAATCTTTCAGTAGTCACTATCTAATTAGGCTGCTTTCCCTAAGTGTTGTTTTTCAGCACTATTTTTATAGTTTCTTATGACAGTCTTAAAAGTGATTTTGTAAGACATAGTATTTCCTTAACACTTCCATACCTTCCACCCTTTCTTATCAAATATACAATATAAGGAGAAATACCTGTTTGTAAATATAATGGTTCCTTGACATGTAGAAAATCTTGAGTCCGGGTGAATTTAAGCTATCATAATAGTATTCTATTTAAAATCGAAGAAACTTCAGGTATGAATTATAGTTCAGTGTTCCCATGAGGCTTTAGTTCCAGAAATAACTGCTTCAAAGTCAAGTTTGTTTCTACAATTTACTCTTCATGTACCAAGTTAATGTTGACAATAAAAAGTGGAAGTTTTGTGTACATATTAAATGTACAGAGCAACTTGTTTTTTAAGTGAGCTTTGTAGCTCATGAACTGCTTGGTTGTAAGTTACTATGTCAGTACTTTAATAGTGTATAGTTATTCATTATATGCAAAATTCCCACATCAATAGATGGAAAAAATAATTTACTTGAAACAAAAGCACACAAACTTTACAAGAATTTTATATGCATACATACAAACATATATGTGCATATATATGAATTATAGACATATTATTCATTCCATGATTTATTTCATATCAGTTTTTTCAGTGCCGTCAGTTCCGTGCCATTCTATGTAGGCACATTTTTTAGATTCCAGTAATACAGTAGTGACAAGAGCAAAGATGTCTTCTCTTATAAATCTTAAATTCATATGGGGACAGACTGACAATAAACAAGGAATGTATAATAATTAATTCTTAAGGAGTGTGCATGTCATGTGGCAGTTAAATGAGGTTTTATCTTATAGGAAAAATATTAATAAGATGTGATGGAGCAGAAAATGTTGGGCACTTTACTATAAGATCATTTCAGGGTGGGCTCTTTGAAGAAATAGCCTTTTAATTAATATGATGTGAGAGAATTTAAATGAGTTTGCAAAGAAATTACACACAGTACTAAATCATTGTTTTCAAACAAAACTTTAGAACAAACAGAAGCAATCTTTTTTAAAATTTTATTTTATTATTAGTTTCAGGTATACAGTACATTGGTTAGACATTGATATAGTTTATGAAACGATCTCCCTGATTGCTCTTTCTCTGCTCTGGCTCTCCACCTAGCCATTACATTATTGCCGAGTGCATTCCCTATGCCATGTTCCCCATCCCCATGACCATCTATCTGTTAACTACTAATATATACTTCTTTAATCCTTCACCTCTTTCTCCTCTCCCCTCTGGCCGTCACCAGATTGTCCTTTATATTTGTGAGTCTGTTTTAGATTTGTTTGTTTTTTTTGTTCCTTAGATTCCACATATAAGTAAAATCATATGGTGTTTATCTTTCTCTGTCTGACTTATTTCACTCAGCATAATAACCTCTAGGTCCATCCATGTCATTGTGAATGGTAGGATTTCATTTTTTTAAATGGCTGAGTGATATTCCATTGTCTATATGAACCATAGCTTCTTTATCCAATTGCCTGTCGATGGGCATTTAGGTCACTTCCATATCTTTGGCTATTGTAAATAGTGCCGCCATGAACATAGGGGTGCATAGATCTTTACTAATTATTGTTTTGGTTTTCTTTGGCTAAATACCCAGACGTGCAATTGCTGGGTCAAAAGGTATATCCAGTTTTAATTTGTTGAGGAACCTACAGACTGTTTTCCACAGTGGCTGTACCAATTTGCAGTCCCACCAACAGTGTATGAAGGTTGCTTTTCCCCACATCCTCACCAATACTTCTTGTTCTTTGATTTATTGATGATAGCCATTCTGACAGGTGTGAGGTGATATTTCATTGTGGTTTTAATATGCATTTCTCTGATGATTAGTGACCTTGAGCATCTTTTCATATGTTTATTGGGCATCTCTATCAGAAGCAATTTTTAAACAAAATTTACCAAAGGTTAACAATGGTGTGAACGTGTAAATTGAAGAGGTTGTCTGGTACCAGGCAAAAATAATGAACAGAGATAATCACATGTGTAAAATTCTTTTCAGGGGGAAAGAGTGTATTACATACATCGTGCTGAAAATAAGTGACCTTCAAATTTAGAAAATTGAGCTGGTTCATTCATTTGTTCATTCATTCATTCGTTCATAAATCTATATTGAGCAACTCCGCACTGTGAATATAATTGTAAGCAAGACAGCTACATCCCCTCCTCTCATGAAGCAGAAAGAATGAACAATAAACAAAAAATAATAATAATAAATAATTTTAGACAATGTTAAGTGCCATGGAGAAAATAAAACCAGGCAGTGTGAAAGTATGACATGAGACCTGGGCTGTGGGCTTCTTTGGATGGGGCAAGCCTGGAAGGGCTTCCTGAAGGGGTGAAATTTGAGCTGAGATCAGAATGTTGAGAAGGAGCTACGCATGAAAATCTGGGGGTGAGCACAGCTTAAGTAGAGGGAAGAGCAAATGCAAAGGCCCTGAGGTAGGACCAAGCTTGGCATGTTCCAAGAACAGAATGACTTGTAAAAAGTGGCAAGTGTAGTCAAGATGAGGGCAGGGAAGTAGGTAAAGACTTGATGCTTTAGGGCCATGAATTTTTTCTTCATGCTGTGGGAAACTACTGGATGATATTAAAAAAGGCCTGAGCATTGAAACTCAGCTGAAATTCCCATTCTTTTCATAGATGACTTCTCACAGAAACCGTTTCCCTAAAGACAGACTCATGATCTCAGTGATAACCAAGCCTGGAAATTGCTTTTCCATGTTGAGTCCAACTTTGTGCCTTATTTCTTTCCCATAAGGACAAAAATGAAGTTAGTTATGAAAGGGAACCCATAGACACATGAAAGAGAAGTGGTAATGTGAGTAGTGATTTGGAACTGTGTAGTAAGTTCCTAAAACAATGCTGATAGGAAGGGAAGCTGTGTTAATTACACACCCTGAGAAGGTAAACTGATGCCATTGAGTTTTTTGACATGTAGTCACAACTCTAATTTCCTCACCATATACTAAGTGCTTCGCATGCCCTGGGAGCTGTGCTTGCTTTTGACATTAATGCTGTCCTGTGGTTGGAGTGAGACTTGTTTCATGTCACACAACTGGTGAGCAGAAGCCAGTGTAGAAGCCCAGGCAGTTTGACTCTATTTTTTATTTCTAGACAAACGATAATGTAAAAATAAAAATGCAGTAGCATCTCATTCTAGATCTAGATCTTATTTCAGTGAGGAGAGAACAGCATTGCCCACTTAACATTTTTAAGATGAAGCTTAAATACCAAGTTGAATATCAGCTATATATTTTTTCCATAGAAAAAACATTTTTTCTTTTGTGCAGTCTAACTTCACATAGTCTTCCTTGCTGTTTACTGAGACTTGAGTAATATGTTTATTAGGTATTCATCAATTATGATTGCTCTTGTTATTGTTCATATTATTTACATCTCTGTATAGAATGCTAATCTTCTTGAAGTAATCAACTACCTCCAAGTGATCTGTTTGGCCTAACAACATCCTAGAAATCACTGGACTTGTTAAAGACATAACTTCTTCAGGAAAGCAAAGGGTTCATATAAAAGGATGCTGAAATTTTTCTCTCATGGATGATTGTTTCATAGCCAAGTGGGAACGTGTTTTATTTGCCTCTCTCCTTCACTAAATTGGGCTCATTATTTCTATGGAAGTAGAAAACTACCCTTGCTCTGTTAATTGCAAGAGTAACGAAATGATTGATGATAACTTTTTTTAATGATACCTATTAGATTTACCTAGTCATACAAGTCCTAGTTCAAATCAAGCTGAAAATATATGAAAAAAAAAAAAAACCACTAATTCAAAATATATAGAGTTTGTAATACACTTGCCAAGTTAGATAATCTTTGTTCACCTTAAAACTTTAGTTTTGGTTATTGCTTATAATCTTTTGTAACGTCTAAAATTATACTCATTAATTTACAGTTCCTCTTGGAATTTTAAACATATTCTGTTGGGAAATATACCTCTAAAGGAGCTTGATATCACAGTTCCTTTTATGGAGGTTTTTTTTTCTTTCAATAATCTTTTTTCTTTAAGATGATAATTTGCATGTTTATGGTAAAAGATTGAAATTTTTCAAAGATAAGTACTTAGAAAATGAAAGTTTTCTTAATCTAATCCTCAGAAATAACCATTTACAATGCCTTCTGAAGGTCTTCGTGGGTCCAGCTAGACATTCAGCTTCACAGGAGTCCCAAAGGCCATGCTTAGCAGTGGGTGACCTGAGAAGGGTACAAGATAGTGATCACTGCTTCTCAGCAGTGCCTGCAGCAGTCCGCACAGCTGTCCAATGCTGGTCTCTTTGCCCCACCTCTCGCAGGTAATAGCTTAGATGCAAGGAGATGAGATCAATGTGGGGCAGATGCCAACCACTCTGGCACAGAATGCTGTGCATCGAGGGAGCCAGAATCTCTGGGGACAGCTCCATGAGCAGAATTTCCAAAGTCTCTCCAAGGGACATGCTGAGTTATAAGAGTTACCTCAAACAGAGAAGCCTAAAGCTATGGCTTCTTACGATAGTCCACAAACAGTTATCAGTTTATCAAGCAATTTATCATTTTACTGTGAGCAATGGTAGTAGCAAAGTTGGCAAATTACCTTATCAGTTTTCCAGAATCCTCTTGTTGGACATAGGGCTAGTTTTCTAGTTTTTTGCTGCTGCGACTACTTCCCTATGGATATTCTTGATGATATCTTCATGTCTTCTGATCCACATGTGCAGACTTCTTCTGTGAAGAAATTTGGCAATTGTTCAACCATTCTTAAAGACTTAATTTACAAAAAAACAAGATTAGAAAAGAACACAGAAACTGGGTAGGCTGAGAGCCCTGAGGGCCTTGACCTCCATTAACGAGAAGGTTTTAAGAATTCCTTAACCATCATTCAGCTAAATCTTTTAATCTCCCTATATACTCACAATTATTTTCTTATTTATTTACTATAATATTTTCTTAGGGAGAATGATGTCAACTGAAAACCTCCTCAGGGATACTTTACGTACACTTGGGTAGTGAACTAGTTAAAACAGGAAGGACTTGTCGATTATTGGACATAACATATGTCTATGAAGAAAAAAGAAGGAACTTAGGGTTATTACAAGAGAAATGAACTTTTGAATCGAAAGGACAAGAAGCCACTGGGTTGCATGAAACTCTGGAACATGCGGATTGAGGGCAGAGAGAAGGCAGAAATCAAAGAAAAATTTACTTTATTGTTTTTTTGGGTTTTTTTTTTTTTTTTGTATGTTGACAAGTTTCAGAATAAAAAAAGAACCCTAAATTTCTTGTCCTGTATAATACTAAGGAAGAACATACTGGCTGCGTGTGATCTTGGATCTCTTGTAAGCATTATGCTCATTCTCTTTCCAGAGTCGCTGTATGACTGGACCAAGCTCTCACTGAAGTGCTGTATTATTAACGATTTTTAAAACTGTTGTTTTATTTTTATTTATTCATTTTCTTTAACCTTAGCAGTTTCTTCTGGATTCTAAATCAGTTTCCCTTTTGTTTTGAATTAATTGTCCTCTTGATCTGCTGACATTTATTGTGCAAAGTAATAGCTCCTTCCAGCTTTCCTTCTCCATTTCCCTTCACTGATCTCGTATGGAATCTTAATCATATTAAACCCTGTGTTTTCACATTCCACATCTGTAAAATGATAATGCCACAGCTAGTTTGTAAAATTTGTGAGAGCCTCAGATAAAATATGTTATTGAAAGCCACTATGAACTATTAGATGCAGTATCTGCTAGAGAGCACGTCTTTGAAATTTTATCATGCAGATCATATCCACAATACTTTTTATCTGTCTGAAAATTATGTTTTTTTTTTTTTTTTTTTTTACTCTATCAAAATCAGTATAATCCTTTTAAATATCAGTCAAGCTCTCTGCTCAGGAACAAAGCCTCGGTGTCCGCTTTTTTCCTCTGTGGAAGAGGTAGTTACTGTTTATGTCTAGTGTCCATGAAGTTCACCTGTGGATTCAGATCCGGGTCCACTAAGACAAAAACATAGCTAATCAAGAAGCTGAATAAAACACTATTTTAAAACCACATCCCCTTTGACCACTAGAATGAATAGTGAAGACCTATTGTCTCCTTCTTCTCTCCCTTCCTTTTGGATGAGTGTCTAGTGGGCTCTGAATGTATTTAAGTAGGAGGACATGGGGCTAGAAAATCAGAGGGTCCTTCCAGGAGGTTCAGAGATGCCAACCTTTGTCTGATTTTTAGAGGACTTTATTTTAGTACATTTAACAAAGAGCTCTTTCTAATTGCTAGAGCCTAATAGGCACCTTACCTTTCTGGAGATTCACCTCACAATGAAAGCAGTTAAGCATTGGAATCCATCATCGAGGGCCATTTTATAATCTTGGCTAAGAGTGATTCTGAAGCAGGTATTGTGTTGGTCTGCCTAGAGGCAAGAAGATGAACCATGAAAATGGGATATTTTTTGTATTAAAATGTGCAATCGAAATAAATGCTAAGGGAACTTTTAATGCCTATGCATGGCAAGAGCATAAGTTATGTGCAGCAGGTCGTGTTGCCTGTTTGCATCATGACTGAGTTATCACAGTGAGTATTAGAGTCCCAAAAATGCGAACAAGATCAGCCTCTATCAGCCACATCTCCGAGGGGCCTCCCTTCTCTCTACAGAGTGGAGGGGGGAAATATTTTCAGAGCTTTTGAGTAAAATATGAAAGATAGCTGTGTTATAGCAACTGTTCTCTCTCCTATCTGGCAGTCTCTGGGTGCCCCGTAGATACCAATGGGATGGAAGAAAACAATTAGGCAAGAGTTTATTTAATTTGTTTATGGACTTGCAGGTTGTACTGATAGAACCATTTCTCATCTTCTCTATTTTCCAAGTAGTTTCTCCAAAGCAGCACCAAAAAAGGGAAAGAAAAAAAAAATTGGCTATTGGCCTCGTATTTGTCTTGGACAGCTATTTACCATCCATCACTGAAATGCATTTGAAACAGTTTTGTAACCAGCATTCCAAATTTAATATAAGAATTGCAAATCTACTCACTACCCAAATTATGTAATGCTACCAACCGTAGCCACAGAGAGCATCCAGTAAGCCTTAGATAAATTCAGCTGTATCAAGCCCTCAGCCTCATTGAATTTTTAAACAGCAAACAGCTATGTAGGCAAAAATAGAATGCTGCCAGCTTCCTGACCTGGTATGTTATCAGAGGCTGAGATATCTCACTGTTTATATCATACGATTCCGTCTATCTGATAGATACACAGTATTTAAATCACTGCTTTCAAGAATGCGTGGGGACGCAAAAGGCAACAGAATTAGCTGGGAAGCTTTTCCTACATAAGTGCACCCAGGACTCAAACTAGGAAATTCTGATTTAGTACAGCTGAAGTGGTGCTGGAGAATGTGTAGTTGGGGGAAAAAATATTCCCCAAATGATGCTCTCTGGACCAGTGGTAAGACACTTCCTGTCATTTCTTTTGCATCCACCTTGGGAGCATAAGTTGATTTTTCATTGTTAGGTATCACGAAACATAAAAGGTGATTTCCAGTGACAAGTAATCTTGTCAAAATTAATGACAGCTATTTTAAACTTAGACAATGAAAACATGTTGATTGTCTCTTTGCTCACCAAAGACAAGGGGACATAGACATGTGAGGTTTCCCTCTGCAACCAGCAAGGAAACTTCAACAGCAGTGGGTTGAAACCATTTGCACATTATGAAATATAAGTACTTAAAGATTGAGTAGTTCACTTTTTTTTTTTTAAGAAATGAAGAATCAAATACCCAGAGTTTTGTTCAAAGTCACATCAATTCTTAGAGATTAGGCAAGATTCATGTCTCCTCTGATTCCTAGTCCTCCTTCTTTGTCCTGAGTCTCTCTGCATGACTTCATTCAGAAGGGGGAGTTTTCAGAGTGCTCCAAATGAGACCAAAAAGAAGAAAATCTGTTTCTTGTATAAATCTGTGGAATAGCAAGACTCCATGGATAACTAGAAATTGGGTTCCTTTTATTGAATGTCAGCAATGACAGGTTCCTGTAATGTCTTAGTCTCTAAGAGAGATAATTAACATCATAGTAAGAGATGGAAAATACCAACATTTGAATGAATTCAACTGCGTAATTCTTAAAAATGTGATATGAAATTCTCACAGATCTAAAATGTTTCTCACTTTTAAAAATTGTTGAGACATACATGTATGTCCTCTAATCTGTCTTCACTGTCTCATGCCTAAATAAAATCGACACTGGCTTTGGAAGGACTGAGATTTTATGTGGAGAAGTTATAATCTTTATACCAAATATAATGAAGTCAGTGTGATCCTAACTAGGTTTCCAACTGTGTTTACACCTAGGATGACTCCAGGTTCTAGTACTTCAGGTCACAACAGGAGAGCAGCTTCCGTTAGTGCTGTCCTAATTGTAATTGCTGGCTGCTCCACAAGGGCCACTGGCAAAGAATTCTGCCTTGCTCATTCATTCAGCAGGTATCTAATGAGAGTCTAGTATGTACCAAGCCCTGGGCTAGGCACACAACAGGTGTTCACAAATATCGTGTGGTATGCTCAAGTTACCATATCAGATGTCTAAAGGTAGCCCGTTGTTCCTTTAATAACCACCTAGGTTGTCCTGAAGAGTTGCTACTTCATGCCTCTACAAATCAAACTTGGAAGAGAATTGCCTATTTGTTTGTGAGTGTATTTCTCAGTGACAGCTGCTCTTATAAGGCCTTGGAAACTGCTATTAATTTTGAGTACTCAGAAATGCTTCCATCTAGTCAGCTGTGAGAATTATGGCTGCCCTTCGATGAATTTTCATTATTTGCATTTCTCAAAAGCTTGAGTAGTTGAGATTTACAGCCACAAACCTGCAGGGTGTGGATGTTTCAAACACTGCTGGTTATCATGTAGGTACATCTACATGCAAAAGACAGGTTATAGCGGATTTGACCAATTAGAGTACCATATAGAATTTTTCCCTCTAATCTTTAAAAATTGAGTATCAGGTAGCCAAGTATTACATGAGTAAAGAAAATGCCTAGTAAATGAGGAATACACTTTTATTAGGTGGTAACAGAAGTCAAATGTTTTCTTTTCATTAGTAAATATTCTATACTTTATTAGTTGTTCTCAGTTTTCTTTGTGCGTTTTATAATCCAGTTTTAGCTGCTTAATTGTTATAAAATCATAAAATATAGACAAGACTTTTTAATGCGCATTTTAATTTCTTTTCTATGTTAGGGCTGTCATTATTTATATCCAAAGAAATAACAATGCCATTTATCAAAACCTGTGTTGTCCGTTGCCTTTAAGACCACCTGGACTTAATATGAAGCCCATCTCACCTAAAAAGTGAACTTGGCCAAGAAAGAAAGGCTTCTAATAAAAGCAAACATTTCCATTACATTTAATTTATCTTCTTGATGGCAGCAAACTGGCTGACCGATCTGATTATAATGTAATAAACATTGAAGTTAGAATTTGAGTGTGATAATTGGGCTGTGTCAGTTCACTGGGAATCAGAAAGGAAAAGACCAACTTGTAGATGAAAATTTCACTCTGCGGTCATTTAGATCATGAAGAAATATTCCAAAGCAACACAGAATGCTGACTATATTTCTCATATACATATATAGTGAGCTAACTTGATAGATGAATTGATGGATTCTCAATGCTTTCATTTTCCCAATATTGAGATTCACAAATAATCCCATAAAATTCCTGTGCTAGTAGTTATAAGCAAGTATTGATTTTTCTTATCTGACTTTGTTGATAGTTCTCCTATTATCATATAGACTTCACGGGCACTGAGCAAGAGAAAATGAATTTCACTGGAAATCAGTAGCCTTAAAACTATTGTTTTCATTTTTCTAATGGCTTTTATTTTAGTTCTTTTGTCTCTAAAATATGTTTTATTTACTGATTTGCAGAACAAGCTTGTTATGTTTCTCTTAGGTCAAAAAAAAATGCTGTTTTAATCCTCATTTGTTTATTTCCTATATTTTCCTCTGCATAACCAAATTTCATGATTAGAGAAAGTAGACCATAGGATTGTTAAATTTTCTTTCACTATTCTCTAGGCCTATTGTGTCTCCCACAAATATCCAATTTATTTGACCTCAGTCATCATTTTTAATTTTAATGTACAATTTTCCTATAAGAGTTCAAATATCTTTGCTTCATTTCCCACTCCTGCTGTAAAGATAATGGCTAGAGCAGGAAAAGATATAATTTTAAGAGTTTTCTCATCTATACTGCATTCTCATTTGTGTCTGTCCTTTTTCTATTCTACAACCTCTTGAAAGTTAATGTTTTATTATTATACTGAGTTCTATTTTCTTTCCTTGCCTTGCTTCAAGTAAGAATGCCATAAAGATTTTACAGGAAGTAAGGTATACTCCTCAAAAGCAAAATAGTATCTAAAGTGCCACTTCTAACTCGGCATAGAGAGATTTTAATCATCAGTACCTGAGTTACAGAATTTCAGAGCTGAAAGGAAACTTAAACATCTTAGTTCAACTTCATTTTAACAGATGACAAAACTAGAAGCTAGAGGGTTTTTATTCACTCTTCAAGATTATATAGCCAGCTCTTTGCTGAGTTGAGACTTGAAATCTGATTGCCCTAAATCCTAGGTTATTGAAAGAGACATATGATATTAATTTAACTGTTATATTAAATTTATAAAAAGGATAATCATATTTTATTGTTTCTATAAAAACGATGTATGCTCATTTATAAATATTATACATAATACAGAAAGAAAGCAACAGATTACCTAAAATCATTTTCTAAATATAATTAATGTTACCATTTAATGGACACTTTTAAGTTCTTAACTGAAGAGGCACAGATAAAAGGATGGATATATAGATTGATAAAAAAATTAAAATGAGGAAAAGCAGAATAGGAAGAATGAAATAACTTCATAACATGTTCATTCTAGATATGCTATTTTTAATTACAAACATTAAATTTAACTTTACTTGACTGTAACAGAAGTAAAAGAAAACATTAATAGTGAAGAAATTGCTGACCTTCAAATTAAATGTTTCTTCACCACAAGCTATATTGTGGTGAAGAAACATTCAATTCAACAACAGCTATATTCAATTCTCTAAAATATATGACTTTAAGAAAAAAGATCATAAAAAACATTAAAACATTAGCTGCTAGTTTTCAAATATGTTTTCATTTTATAAATTATCAATTGTGTTTCCCTTTTATAAATGATAAATTTACTCTTCTATCAAAGATAATATTAGCACACTTTGTTTACTCCCGTCTCCCAAATTTTTAGAATTATATTTTATGTTGTCGGGATATATAACATTTACAATCTTATATGCATAAATCATACATACATAATTTCATCTTAGTTGTGAGTAGAGGCAGTATTTACCATATCTTCTTCATTCCTGAGATCTGTATATTATGCTCTCCCTCTTTTTTTTGTTTGTTTTTGTTGTTGGTGGTCATCCAGTATGCACCTTGATGTGTTTTATCTGAGTTCTTACCTGCTTGAGAATGTCTGTCACCTGCATACTTGAAAGACACTTTGGTTAGCTATAAATGTCTTGGGTCACATTTTCTTTCCCTTAGCACATTTCGTTTTGCACTGTTATTTTCTCTACATTGTGTACTATATGCTAATTTGTGTTTTTATTGTGTTCATTCTACTTTTGTTCCTTCCATTGGGGCTTTCATTCCAGAACTGTTTTTGTTTGTTTGTTTCTTTCTTTCTTTTTCTTTTTTTTTTTTTAATTCTTCTGTTTTACTTTTTTTAGCGGGTCAAGGGGAGGTAAGGGAGGGATGGGGGTGGAAGGTGTCAACTTTGTTAATTTTAGAATAGTTTAGACTGTATTTTGCCTTTCAGCATGCCTTGTAATTTATTGCTGAAAGCCAGACATGATATATTGGGGAAAAGGAATTAAGAAATATAGGTCTTTAGTATGAGGTGTCATGTTTACCTGGCTAGAATATAGTCTGTGTTTGCTGTTTGCTGTAGGTATGGTGTCAGAGGCTAAAATTTCCTGTAGTGCCTTGTTTTGGTCTCCCTTGTCTTTGGGTCTTCTCAGAGACTTAAGTAGAGTCTGAGGCTTGCTGTTCTTTTAGCTGTAGTCCCCAGTTGTTGGAGCCCTAGCAACGTGGTGGTGAGGTGCAGAGGGAGGTGAAGTGCCCTGTATAGACCCTATGATTGCTTAAGTCTCAGTCTTTTAGTGAGCCCGAGTGGGGCATTTCACTTCCTCAGGTCTTTCAGACTTTGGTAAAACTCAAGGTGATTGGATTTTGGTGAAAGAGTTTCCAGTGAGGAGGCGGGCCTTGTTAAGGAAAGCAGAGCTCTGGGTCTGTTTCAGAATGGCTGCTTTCTCCTCTTGCCGGAATGAGGGCATCTTCCTCCCATCTTTACAGCGAGACAGTGGGACTCCTGGAGGTAAATCTCATGAAAGTGTGGAGAATACCCCTACCCCCCAAGTTTTTAACTCAGTATTAGTCTACTCTGGGCCTCCAGCAATTCATCAATTATAATTTAAAGCCTTCCTACCAATACTGGTTACAGCTTCGGGTTTCTGTGACCTCTAAGCTGTGATTCTCTCTCTGCCTGTTTGTCTATCTGTTCGGTTTGGGGACTATAGTTTGCCCTGTGACCTCAATTCTCTGATGATCTAAGAAGAGTTGTTGGTTTTTAGTTTGTTCACCTTTTTTTTTTTTTTGGTGGTGAGGACAGGAATGATGGCTTCTAAGCTCCTTAAGTATCAGATCAAAAACCAGAAACTCTACTTCAGTAGTTTTAGATTGACAGAAAAAAATAATGTTGTTAGCTCAGAGTTTTCATATACCCTATACCCAGTTTACCCTATTATTAACAATCTATAGTAGTATAGTAATCTTTGTCACAATGATTGCCACACTATTATAAGTCAATATTGATACATTATTATTAACTAAAGTATATTTTTGAGATTTCCTTAGTTTTTACATAACGTCCTTCATTCCAGGATCTCATCCAGGATATCACATTACATTTAGTTATTATGTCTCCTTAAGCTCCTCTTGGCCGTGACAGTTTGTCATGCTTTCCTTGTTTTTGATGACCTTGACAGTTTTGAGGAATGCTGTTCAGGTAGTTTATAGACTGTCCCCAATTGGGATTTGTCTGATGGTTTTCTCATGATTAGATTAGAGTTATGAGTTTAGAGGAAGAAAATCACAGAGGTAAATAAAGTTCTGTTTTCATCACATCATATAAAGGATACGTACACAATCAGTATGACTTATCACTGTTGATACTGACCTTGATCACCTGGCTCAGGTTTCTCTGGGTTTCTCCACTGGAAAATTGTCTCCCTTTCTGTACTGTGCACATTGGAAAGAAGTCACTATGCACAGCACATGTTTTAGTAATGGAGAGAGATGTTCTACTTCCTTGAAGATGGAGTATTTACATAAATTATTTGGAATTTTTCTGCGTGGAAGACTTGTCTCTTCTTCATTTCTTAATTTATTCAGTTGTTTTATCCAGTCATTATGTTTTGGGTTATATACCAATGTGTTTTTTTATTTGTTTTGTTTTTCAAATTGTTACAGCTCAGCAATTAGCTTTTTCAGTTGGCACCTGTGTTCCTTTGTAACACTCCTATCATTGTGCTTTTGTTTTTGAGTACTTTCTTACTTTTGCACCACAAGATACATCAGGCTTATTTTATGTATTACCTGTCAGAGTCCTAGAATTAGCCATTTATCTAAGAGCTGGCTCACTTTTCTACCCCTTTTTCCGCTTATAGTCTCTTCTTTCAACCTGTGTATTATTTATTTCTTTTGACTCTTTTTTTAGAGGTGATTTTTGTACTTCCTATAAGACTGAATGATTTCTTGTCTGAATTCTTCCTGGCTCCCTTTGACCAGTTCTCTTTGTGGCAAATGTTCTTTATCTGCCTTTTGCTTATGTTTCATTCAACATCTCTTTACTCTGTCCTTTTTATTCAAGTTCCAGATTTGGTTTCATCTAATTATTTTTCATTTTTAAGTGAAGTGGATTAAATGTTGGGGGAGAAAACACCAGTGTATCTTGGGGCCAAGGAGGGAAAAGATACTGGGAGGATGGAGAAAGTCAGCAAGTTGCTACCTGCTTAAACTTTTGCTTAGGATTTTTCCGAATTTTTCTCCTTAATTTTGAAACAGATTCTCTCATTTTTTGGTGTTCTGAAGGGCTGTGGAATCACTGGTTATAGCCAGAAAGCCAAGTGCTGGTCTTCAGGCCTTTTCTCCATCTAGCACTGTGAGGTTTTCCTGATTCTTTCTCCCCCAGCTTCCTCCTGCCTTCCTCTTGGCTGTGGGTGTCCCCTACCTATTCCTCGTCCCCACATTTAATCTCTCTACTCAGAACATAGTGGAATGCATGAGAGTTCGCATGCTGACTTTGGTGGACAGCTCACTGTGCCACGATCTGGAGGTAAGGGGAGGAAGGCTCTCGGAAGCCCCGCTTCTCATCTCTTTCTCACGGTGCTTTCCCCGGGTGCTGCCTGGCCTGCGATGTGAGGCTGTGGCCATTTCCTAGTTTGGAGATACAATGTTTCCTTTACTTTTCATTTCTTTTATTGTTCTTAGTATGTTTGAAGGAGATGAGGGAAGAAAAGAAAGCACCATCTTTAACCAGAACCGTTCCATCAAATTTTATAGAAAGATTTTGTAGAAAGATTATTTTTGTTATAATCACACTTTTCAACATTAGAGTCTCTGCACAGAAGTTACAAGGGGAAATGTGGTACATGCTCTTTTTGAAAATGAAGTCTTATAGAAAGAAAATTACTTTTCCCTCCTGACTGAATCCCAAGTTTCTTGATAATTTTTGTATGAATCAGAAATACTTACGCGAACTCTTTAGAATTTAGTTATTGTGAGGAATATCGAACTTTAGGAACTTCAATTTTTAGATGCTAGGACACTGTGTTTCCTTTGTCAGAGGCTACAAAGGAAACCAAAGAGGAGTCACTCCACCTACAGATTGCTGTTTACTGTTTCTGACAATACTTCTCATGGAAATCAAATCTAGACCATCTGCTAGATTAAATATGAGGCCATAAAAATGAAATTTGTAAATATAAAGAACTTGAGAAGAAATGAAAATGTCTAGATAATATAATTGGTTTTATTTAAAATTTTCTGTTTAACATGAGAAACCAGTCAGGCAAATAAACAAAAGATGTCGATGTATGTAGGACGTGAGTGAAGTCAAAGACAATTCTGAATCACCTGCTGTCTGAGCCTCTCTTAAAGTCTTAATTTATGGGAAATATTACTTTTCAGACAGGAACACTTTCAGCAAAATAGAAGAAATTTTTTTTTTTTTTTAACTCTCTAGGCACATTATTTATTCTGACCAGTGGCTCTTCCAGTTTTGGTAAATTGTCCATTTTTAAAAAAATATTTAGACAGTTTAAATAATATATAATCCAGGAATGAAACCTACAGAGGATTGCTTTAACTGTCTGTTTTAAAATAAACAAAGCAATTGTTTTGCACTTGTGGAGAGAAAAAGTTCTCTTTTTTACCCCAGGTTTTTAAGCTCTTCTAAGGATTTTTATAATATTACTGTTTCAAAAATTTGAAGCAGCAATTCCTTTCCTCTTTCTCTTAATCTAAGTAAAGACGCTGATGGTCATTTCTTCTTTCTGGAAGATAGGCTGATTCAGATGGCTGAGTGTGACTATATGTTCTTTGTCAACCACTATTGGTCCCTAAATGGTTTTTTCGGCCCCCTCCCCTGCATTCCCAACTCTTCAGCTATTTTAATGTCATATACTTTTAATACAAGATATTTCTAGTTTTAGTTTCTTTTTGCGTGCTTTCCAGGAAATATTCTTTTGAATGAATATTGGTTTAGATATAGCCAACCTATATTCCATCAAATGAGAATATTTACACTTGGCAGGTAAAGCAGGTAGAAATGTATCTTTGCCCTAGTAGTCGCTTAAAAATGTCAAAGTTTTATACAGGGTTTAACCAGATGAAATTGCTAATATGCAACCATTTTTAACTTACAAAATTGGCAATTTCATCTCATTCAACTCTAAGAGCTTTTAGATAGCACTGTTAAGATTCTCTAAAAAGGAGAAATGAAAGCAGATTTTATTTTGTCAGAAGAGAGTTGGAAAGCAGTTTCTAGTGTAAATGTAATTATTTTAATGGAGGCCATATTTCTCTTTATACTCTGCCTCATGGCTTTGCCTTTCTATTTTAGTTTTCCATGTCCCAGCCTCACCAATAAGACACGGACCCAGTAGCATGCATGAATCAGATATGGAATTTCTGCTCTCATTTTTTTTTTCTCATTCCCTCCAACCCTCCAACTATGTTTAAGAATAGCCACTATTATTCTTCTGTTTTATTATGAAAGGTATGAGATGATAGGAACTAACTAACTTTAGATGTCCCAAGACAGACCTCTGGGGAGCCTGCCTCCAAACCCATCCCCTTTCCTGTTATCCCCATTGCTGTTGTTAACTCCTGTCACTTTCCTGTTCCCTTGTTGGGTAGAGGTCCTCAGTGAGGTTCCGTTGACAGCTCTTGTTGGAGCTGTTGAGCACTCCTTAGTGGCTATACATCATTTTTCTACTTTAATACACTTAAGGAGGGGGTACTTTCTTTCATCCGAATCCTGGATCCCAAGGGCTTCACAGGGGATTCTTCAGTACACTGCAAACATCCTCCACAGCGTTACTGAGAAAAACCCAGAGTCAGTCCTGATTCTTTGTCTTGACTCTGCCACTCCATCCATGACTCTGAACCTTTCTAAGTCATTTAATTCTGGACTTGTGTTTCTTTAGCTCTAAAGTTAGATGGTTGAATATCAGAGTCCTATTTATGTGCCTAAAAGTAATTTAAAGTTGCTCTTTTCTTCCTAAAATATGAACAACAGTATTATACATAATTTATACATAGTTATTTATAACACAGGGTAGACATTAATAGCATAAAATATTAGCTTCCATCAGTACTACTATTGACTAAGAGGATATTTAAATGCTTGGTCCCCACCCAGTTCAGCTGCCTGAAGTCCTTTTAGTGCATCATTTCTGACTGAGCATCCAAGTATGATTATAAATTTCCCCTGACAGAAACCACATCACCTCATCAGCCACATAAGAAAATGACAAAACAACCAACTGTGAAATCATGCTTGCCAAGCTTTCAGCATCACCACACTGAGTGGGGGAAAACATTTGTACAAGATGAAATTGAGTCTGGATGAAGCCCAAAAGACAATCTCTGATGTACCTGTCTTCTCTAAGCTGCAACATATGGGAAGTACATTTGTGCCAGTGAGGCCAGGGTTCCAGAAAAATCTTTGTTCCTTGAAGCCACATCACCAGTCCAGGCATGGGGAGAGTACAAGGGAATGTGACATGCTGCTTTCTTAGTGATTATCAGACCTCTAACAAATAATTGTAGTAGCTAAGGTCCATTTGGCATTGCTTCACTAAATCTTCACAGAAATGCAGTGAAGTGTATTACCAATGTCTGCATGTTTTTCAGCAGAGAATACTCAGTTTCAGAAACACAACTAGTTAGCTGGTTAGCGGTCACTCCAAGATTCAAACTGGGTCTGTCTTACATAAGTGCCCATGGTCTTTTACTTTACCTTGAACTGACTTTAAAATAGAATGTCAGCAACAAATGTGGAACATTTTGAGAAAAGAGAAGAAGTGCTGCACCCCACCACCCAAGGTTTCTCTGCTTTGGTAGAACAAGCACTAGAGCATGAAAGAAGCAAACATCTGCCTGATTTTAGTTAACTTTAAAGAAGGACCATAAAATTACCAAAGGTACCTTGAATAGAGTGAAAGGGAGAAATACTTTTAATAAGAAAAAGGCAGATACCTAATAAAAATAGGCAAAAGCTGAACAAACACTTTCCCAGAATGACTAACCAGATGGTCAGTGAGATTGTGAAAGGATGCTCAACATCTTTAGTCATTAGAGTAAAGCAGATCTGAACCACAATAAAAATCACTGCATATACCCACCAGAATTGCTAAGATGAAAAAGATAGTACCAAGTGTTGGTCAGGATCTGGAGCAACTGGATCTCTCAGTCACTGCTGGTGGGAGTGTCAGCTAGTAAAACCACTTTGGAATACTTTTGATCATTTCAAGTACAACTGAGCATTTGCATGCCATATGACCCAGCATTTTTACTCCTAAGAGTATGACCAACAGAAATGCCTGCATATGTTCATCAGAAGTCCTGTAAGAAAAATGGTTATAGCAGCACAATTCTTAATGGCTAAAAACTGGAAACTAACCAAAAGCCCAATAACAAGAGACTGAACAAGTAAATGGTGGGATGGTCACATGATGGCATACAGTATAGCCACAGAATGAGCAGACTGTTGCCACGCATAACAACGAGTATGTATCTCACAAACATGAGGTAGGGTAATGAAGGTAGACACATGAGAGAGTTCATGCTGTATGATACCATTCACATGAAGTTCAAAAATAGGAAAAACTAACCCATTAGGAGTGAGCCAACCTTTGTGTGGTATGGGAGGGAACGGCTGGAAGGGAGCATTTGGCGGTTCCTGCAGCGCTGGGTGTGTGCTGTTTCTCCATCCAGGTGGTGGCAATAGTGTGTTGAGATGTTGATAATTCACCAAGTTGTTCACTTCTATGTGCATTTTTCTGTATGTATATTCTACTCTAATACTAAGTTTTTAAAGTACTATATGTACAGACGCTAGTTCTTAATTTTTGACTCCTGCTGTGGCAATATAAATTTAAATCAAGTAAGGGATTTGCATGTGTATAAAATAGGAACTTTGTGGCATATTGTGACCTATATAGTGGGAGAAATGTTGTTAAATTTTTCTTGATAATTCTTCATTGGCCTCTCAGTTCGTCTGAACCCACAAGGTGAGGAAACAGCGGATTCCATCAGCACCAGCAGTTATCGCTGCTTAGCATTCGCTCAACCAGAGCAACGCTGGCTGGTCAGGTTTTTACCTGATTATAGAATCTTTCTTGCCTCGGAGTCTATAATAAAACTTATGATTTTTATACCTCCAAGAAGAAAAGCATAAGGAAAGTAATTGTGAAATTATAAGACTTAGCTAAAAACAAATTCTGAACCTTTATTCTCTAGGAAGTGAGGTTGAAGAAATTAATGGAGAAGTCCTCTTTTCACATGGGCAGTTTTCATGTTCAATAGTAGTAGGGGAAAAGGCAATATGGGATGTTTAAAGAACCTTAACAATGGTCTAAGAACTATTTTACAATATATTCAGGTAGTGTGCAAGTTGAGTTTCTCAATTCTCATCTCAACACAAAAATCATTAAATTCTAGTATAAGAAAAAGACTAAAAGAAGAACAGACTTGTATTTTAAAAATAAAAACTGTGAAACACCATCTGGCAAAGAGTCTAATGTTGTCTAAGACAAAGTATGGAGACTTGTGACCGTCCTTCCTTTGAGTTCTCATTGTCCTACATTCTCATTTGACCATTGTGGAACCTTGCCTGATCTGTTCAAGGTTACACAGTTGGTTGGTGGCGAAGGAATGTGGGATCTACTATCTTTAAACTTTCAATCCCTTTCTCTTTTTCAGCCCATGATAGAGATTCCAAATAATAGGTTAATAATAGCCCAGAGATCACAGATGTGACATTAATGCATCTCTTGTAAAATATGTATTTCAGCTTGCTACTCTTGAATTTCCTCCAAAGAAACTATTTGGAAACAAGGATGAACGTGTGATTGCTGAGAGGCGGAGTCACTTAGAGGTAACAGAATAAAGCTTTTCTTTCTCTGTATGTGGAAATTTGCCATGTGGTTGACCAGTGAGAGTTATTCCTAGTAAACACTATTACTCTTGTTCATGAGTGTGAAGTGCTATTTCATTAACACAGAAGATGGCAGCAGTAGATTATAAAAGAATGTCATCAGTTTATTTAAAATATAAGCCCTTTTCTCCCTACGGTCTAACAGAATGGGTTTTTTTGTTTGTTTGTTTTTGTTTTTGTTTTTTTGTTTTTTTTTAATTCTTGTTGTTTTGTTTTTTAAAGAGATACTTTTATTCTAAGGTTAGGAAGCAGGCTGTGGGTGAGAACTAAATATTCACCATAGACAGATGGTATATAATACAGGATTGAGGATATGGAGCTTCCTGCAAAAACAAACAAATAAACAAACAAACAAACAAACCTGAATTAATTAACTGAAGATTTATAGTACTGCAGCATTATTACTTTTTCAAGATGGAAGCAAAAAAGACACAAACCTATTTTAGTCAAGGTTAGGTTTTGTCTGACTTATTTTAACTTTTGAGCCATCTACATGTAGAACTGGTTCAAGACAACTGTTGTTTTTCTGATGACCTCTCTGCCAATGCACACTGTGGACTGTTTTATATAGTTTGTATTTCTTTTCAGGATAAAGTGGTTAAGATCTGGTGCTAATGCGGCTGAGTCTGTGTGCTGAGGCATGGTTACAGGCAGCCAGTCCTAGGTTACTGGCTACTCTCTCGACATTGTGAGCCACTGAGGCAGATATTACAAGGCAGATAGCTCACGACAATCTTGAGTCAGCATGTTTTCAGAGGGCCTTTCAAAGTCCGTTTGCTACTTTAAGAGGTATAGTAATAAGACCTATTGCAGATGAAATCCAGTAGAGAAAGTCTAAAGGTCTTTTCTGAATTGTGAAGTACTATATAAAAATTAGGTATTAATCTCATTCCCAGTGACAGCCAGTTTGAAATGATTGCCCAAGGGATCCACTTAATACCAGTGGACCAAGGATTAGGGAAAGTCCAGAGACCGGAGAGTCCAGTGAGAGCAAAAAGGGCAAAGTGGGAGACATGGAGATTGTGGTCCATGATCGGCATTTTAGAGTTTTGAGAACCTCAATACAGAACTGCTGTGGGGAAAGATGAATTTTAGTATTTGTTCATACTTACAGACATTTGAGTTTAACCATAGAGTTACACATTTGATGAGGTCTTGCAGCTATTAAGGCTGAGCTCTAGATGGGTCATTGTAGACATCTAAAAACCATCCTATGAGATGGCATGACCCTATTATCCAAATGAAGAATTTGCCTTCAAGGGAGAGGTTATTGTGATAAGCCTGCTCGATCAAATTCTCTTAAAGGTTTAATTGAATCATATAAGAAATTTAAAAATAACAATAGAACTAGTAATGATTTTCTTTCCCTAACTCTTAACTTGCCTCAGTGATATAGACTCGTCTTTAAGGGAAACATGGAGAATGATAGTATGTAAAAACTAGTTTATAAACAACGACAAGAAAAAATTAGACTGTTGTCATTCCTAGCTACTCAGGGCTCTAATGAAATTCACTTGGTGCCCGCTACACCACGACTGATGAGACATTTTGTGTGCTGTGCATCTATGTGCACAGCTCTCAGTGACTCTCTTGTCTTTCTATTCCAGCTTCCAGAGTCAGAGCAAAGTGCAGGGTGCTCTTTCATTCCTGATACCTTCAGGTGGTTCCATGTGTGTTCTTTCAGTATCTCCTACTTAATCATTCAACCCCACCAAGCCAACAAGTGCTGATGACCAGAGCTCTATGTTACTGTCTCTACCCATAACAGTATCCCTTCTGTTGCCTGTGACTGTTGTTTACCTCTGGCATTATTAGCCTTTGTAGAAAGGATTCCATACCTTGTGGAAATAGGCACTTACATTTAATATTATTAAGTGTGTTTCATCCGATGTTGTCTATTAAATCTTAGAATATTATATTCCTTTCAAGGAGCAAGCATAATTCAGCTTCATTTTAATGGAAAATTAATCTGAAATTATTGGGTTAATTAATTTCTTGTGACTGTTGTGACCTGCTTTTTTTCAATCTAACACCAAAAATCCATGTTTGATTTAGTGCATTTTCATGTGCAAACTAACAAAATTACTTTCCTGGAACTTCTTATTCAATTTAATTCAATGTACATTTATTTAATTCCTAATACATGCTGGAGACAGTGCTAGGCTTTATGTGGAATATAAATGAGACATTTCTTTCTGTTTAAGAACATACGTTTAAATTCCCATCGAAACTACCTAGAGGTAAAACTTCATACATAAACACAGAGAGATGTTATTTCAATAGAACACATTTGCACTGGTACACGCTATTATACATAGTGTGTGCTCAAAGGAATTAGCTGACAATTTTTAAAATCAAGAAATGCAGTGTGGGAAACCTCCTCTCCTTGAATCAGCTGTGTAAAGCAGTATTTTAAGCAAGCATTCATTTGCGTTTTGATCTTCCTTGCTTTTGAAATATTTCTAAGATGTGAACCTTGTGTTTGAGTTTATCTCCAAAAGGGATAAAATTTTTCACATTAAAGACACAGATACCACATTGGCACCTTCCAAGTTATATAAGTTAAATTTGTTAAAATAATGATTTGTAAAAATGATAGGTAGTAGCAGAAATTTCCAACTGTGATGAGATATCTTGGAGATTAATTTTCTTACCTTAGAGGAATATTAGTTGTATGTGTGACGATGGTGGTGTTAGTAGTGTGGGGGCCCAGGGACCTTAGCATTGAACATGTTGCACCATAAAAGGCCAGAATAAGTTAAGAATGTTATGATGGTGAGTGGAGTATAAACTTGGCTTATTAATAAACCTATTATTGGCTCCACCCACACAAAGTTATCAGGCCAACTTTAGTTTATACCTGGAGCCAGTTTTTCCAGATTCTGGCTTGTTATTGGTTTGCATCTCATGCTCAAATCAAAGATCCATGCTGTGGAATCTTAGAAAGTTTCTAACGTGGGCACATCTTCCTATTGCTAGCACTATGGCTGGCTGGAACCCGTTGTGAGCAGACCCTGCCATCAGGCAATCAGAAGATTATGACGGCAACGCTCCCCATGTATGACATGCTTTCCAAGCTTGTATTTCTCTTCTTGTACCCCAGATGTCAGCCCAGGAGGCAAAGGTTGGCAGATGAGGCGGTGGAGGTAACAGGAAGAGAATATTTCAGTCTCTGTCTGAGTTATTTTGAGCAGAAAGGTACTTTTTGCTATATTTGAAGCCTACTACGTTACTGTTAATTAAGTTGTAGCGTAAGAAACTGCCGTCGTTGTAGGTCAAAAATGGTGGCACATTGGCAGTTTCATATGCTTCCTCTTAATACTACTGCTATCTCGCATTTACGAGGTATTACTAAGTGCCAGGCATAAGCACAAAACTTCACGTATCATGTCATTTGGTCCTCCTAACTAGCTTGCATGGTGAGCTCTATTGTCTCCATTTTCCAGGTGAGGAAATTAATTCTTGGGGAGGATAAAGTAGGTCATATAGCTAGTAAGTGGCAAAGCCTCAGTTCATAGTAGGGTGTTTTTCAGAGCAAGCCCCTTCTCTTAGTAATCAGCACACTCTAAGTTTTAAATAAAGTTAAGTCTTCTGTAAAGATATATCATTTCTTTTGAAGAATTGTCATCTTCTAGCGTTATCACCACAGTGTTAACCAGGATCCATTGCCTGATTATTCTTAAATACCATTTTGTTTATTGAGCAACCACTCTGTGCCAAGCAGTATTCCAGAACTGAAGAATCTCTAGAGCAGCAGTGTCCCTTTCCTCATCTCTTAACTGGCCATGGCTGTAGGGATGGCATCTCATTATAACCTTATCTTTATTTAATGCATTTTATTTTATTATTAGTTTCAAGTATACAGTATATTGGTTAGACATTTGTATAGTTTATGGAACGATCCCCCTGATTACTCTATCTTCCCTCTGGCTCTACACATAGCCATTACATTATGCTGACTGGATTCTCTGTGTCGTGCTCCCCATCCCCGTGACCATCTCTCAACTACAAATTTGTACTTCTTTAACCTTTCACCCCTTTCACCCAGCTCCTCAACCCCTCTCCCTTCTGGCCATCACCAGATTGTCCTCTGTATTCGTGAGTCTGTGTTTGATTAGTTTGTTCATTTTGTTCCTTAGATTACACATGTAAGTGAAATCATATGGTTTCCTCTTTCTCTGACTTATTTCACTCAGCATAATAACCTCTAGGTCCATCCATGACATTGAAAATGGTAGAATTTCATTTTTTTGTGGCTGAGTAATATCCCATTGTGTATATGAACCGTACTATCTTTATCCAGTTATCTGTTGATGGACACTTAGGTTGCTTCAATATCTTATCCATTGTGAATAACACTGCCATGAACATAGGGGTGCATAGAGCTTTACACATTAGTGTTTTGGTTTTCTTTGGATAAATACCTAGAAGTGCAGTTGCTGGATCAAAAGATTGATCCATTTTTAATTTGTTGAGAAACCTCCAGACTGTTTTCCATAGTGGTTGTACCAATTTGCAATCTCACCTACAGTGTGTGAGAGTTCCCTCTTCTCCACATCCTCCTCAACACTTGTTTTTTGGTTTATTGATGATAGCCATTCTGACAGTATGAAGGATATCTCATTGTTAACTTTATTTTTTTTGTAGAGAAAGATGTTTATTGTAATTGTTGATTTTTAAATATTCACCTCATGGCTCATCAGAGGTTCTGAGTCTCAATTGCTTATGGATTTATTTTTGAAACTTCATGCTTGATGTCACATTATTCTTATGCAAATTTATTGACTATCAGAATTACTAAAGATTATAAACTCAGAATATCTTTAAAGAGATTTTTGTAACTTTAAAATTATATATAATTTATAGAGTATGTTATTATATGTATATCTAAATGGATTTCAAATTGAATTCTAATAAGTAAAATGTGGTATGGTATTTAACAAAAATAGGCCTTAAACATTTGAGTTGAACTGCATGTCCCTAGATTATACTGCTTCTCAAACTGCAGTGATAAAGGACCAATGATTTACACTTCATCATTCATCAGTACTTTTGCAAAATGATTGCAAATTAATTACTAGAAACATGAAATGAAAATATGAAAAAAAGAGATGATACAAAATACCAGCAGAATTCCTTTTTTTATGATATGTAGATCAGCAGACATAAAAGTACTGTGTAATTGCAACATAAGTGTCTAAAACACGGACCACATCTTGAGTAGCACTGTTCTATAGTGTCCATGAAACCATGCCCCGCCCCGCCCCCCGGCCCCACTGCTTTCAAGACTCCTGTCACTTTCTTGCTTGTATCAAAAGACATAGTTATATATCTCAAGTCTTCCCTGTTGTATTCTTAAGTTACTTGAAGGCAGCATGATATTGCACACATGCTTCACATTCATTGAGTTATTTAGTGAATTGTCAGAAAACCTGCCCACGTTAGCCTCAACTTAATGTTTTTTCTTTACTTTTTGTTGATTGATGAGAGGTGCATTTTTGGTTACTACACAAGAATGTCATCTACTTGGAAACATTTCTACTAATCACCTTAATAGTCTATCATTTCAAGAAGTAGTTAATTAATGAAAACAAGTGAAATCCTCTGAAACCATAAATCTTTCAAGAATTATACAATCACCTTTGGAAGAAAGAACCTGAGAAATTTTAGGAAATTTTCTTGAAAGTACTAGAGCATGCAGCAGCCCAAAGCCACTTCTTTCTTTCTTCCTCATTTTCATCTCGAGCTAAAGCGTTATTAAGAAGGATGAAAAATAATGTGGTAGCTAAGAGTCTGGGCCTTGGAGCAGATCATCATGGTCTTGAATCCTGGTTCTGCTCTTTCTCAATTATTTACTGTCACTGCTTCAGTTTCCTTATCTGAAAATGGGATAAATAATACCACCACCTTCCTAGAGTTGACCTGAGGATTAAATGAGACTATGTACATAGCTTGGGATCTGGTACAGAGAAAGTCACTCAAAAATATTAAGTGGTACAATGATGGTAATGAAGATAGTGATAGTGATGGTGACGATGACAACAGTGATGGACCCTTTCGGCACATCTACTTCAAGATCCCAGGAAAGGCAAAGAGCACTACCTACCAGCAGGCATACTGTGTAAGAATATGAGTATCTTAGTTGGTCACATCCACTTGCAAATCAGTTTCTGAAGGCAAAGATGCAAGCATTATGTGAATATTATTATTCATGGTGATTCCTAGAAGATACCAGGAATCTGTTGCTGAAACGCCAGGCTTTTTTTCAACCTGTAAAATTGTAATCTGAAAAGTAGAAATGCTTTCTGATGATTTAATCAAGGTTGAGTTATTGTCCAGTGTGGAAAGATTAAAGGCATAGGATAATTATGACTTGAGCATAGGTTTTCCACATTTACTACTGTTATTCACAGGTGATTAGTTTTCTTTGCATGTCTCTCAGGTCATGGCCTGCAAGACTGTCCACCTGCTGTGGCGTCCCCAGCTCACCTTTTGTATGCCCTGAGCTTCTGCCTGAGAAAAAATAGAAAAGCGTCAGTGCCTTTTAGCAAAGCCCCTCCTCGGCCCTGAAATACACCTTTTTTTCAAACAATGTTAGATTTATTGACTCATAACACTAAGTGGGAACATATATACCATGGGAAGCATGGGGGCATCTTGGCAAGAAGTTGTTACAAAGAATTTGTGATAGGATTTGGGCTTCTTTTAGGAATTTGGTGGAGAGTGCAGTGAAATGGGGCTTTGCTTTAAACTGGCTGATGAGCTAATTCTGATTGCATGTTTTAATAATTCTTACCTAGAAGGCAAGAAGAACAGAAGGAGGATAAAACTGATTGATAAAAAAAGAAAAAAAAAGTAGCACCCATCCATATTAGCCAGAATAATAGGGGGATATTTGATCATATTCATGGTTTGTGAAATGTTCATGTTTTTGTCTGTGTTCAAATATGATTATGGAGTGGGCTTTTTTTTTTTTTTTTTTTTTTTTTTTTTTTTTTTTTATTTTTTTTTGGAGTGGTTTTTTTTTTTTTTTTTTTTTGGTCTTGCTTCTTCTTCATGCCTGGTGTTGGTATTCTTTGAAATTGTTTAAGGTTGATAGAAAAACACTGCAGCTTAGCTGTGAATACCAGGACAGCTTCCAGCTGCTTTTCTTTTCTTACAATAAAGGGATGCCCAGAGTTTATAGGTATCATCCTTTATAATGAGAACAACGAAATAAATGAATTGTTTTGAAAATAAAGTCTTGGTAGTTCAAATGCTTTGTCTGCCAAATATAGGTATCAGTAGTGGCTGTCAGTATTGATATATCTCTATACCCCCCATTACCAGAGTCATTTTTCTGGCTATGGTGCCTGTAACACATACAGTAGATATAGCTTTTCTGACCAACAACAGTGTCTCATTCGACTTTAGTTTTATGTTACTTCTAAACCTTAAATTTCCAACAATAGAATCATTTGGTTTAGACATTTTATATAGTTTGAGCCCTTTCAGTTTCAAAGTAAATTTCAGGAGGTAAAAATCCTTGAGTTTTCTCATTCATTTGGCTGTCTAAAAGATATCTAGCAATTCTATGCTTAATTTAACATTCTATCTACTCTCTGCTGATCTTACAAAATGGATAATGGTAGAACCATTATCAAACATAGGCAGAGATTTAAGAAATGCCTCACAGAAAGAATCATTTTCTAACTCATTTATGTTCTTATCTTTTTCTGGTTATCTGACTATATTAGCAGGGATTAGTTCATTATCACCATTGTCAGTAGCAAAGCATTTCTGAGGGGAGTTAAGTGACTGGAGATTCACCTGGGGTTTGGTGTCCGTTCCATCTTGGTGCTTCGTGGAGTCAGAGGAGCTGAAAATCCTGTGATCCTGGGGCTACTTCAGGAAGGACATAGGAAACTCGGTGTGGTACTAGAACAATGTGAAAGGTTCTAAAGTCAGACCTGATTTTGAAACCTACTGTTGTGTGATCTTAGCAAGTTGCTTCACACTCTAAACTTCAGTTTCTTATTAAATGGCAGAAATAATATCTACACCATAGAATTGTTGGTATTATTTGTGAAAGCATGTATACTATACTGGAAGTAAGCAATGCCATTAGCGGGGACAAGGAAGTATGAAAAAGAATGAACTCTAGAAGCAAACTGCGGGTAAAGAAATCATTTTATACAACAAAGTCCTCACAGTATCAATGTAAGCTTGTTCTTTATGATCACATCAAAGAGTGTAGTCTTCCGCTGGAGAGAAAATCACACTTTGGTTTCCATGAGCAGCTGTTGGTTTAAGAAGAAACCAAAATTAAAACAAATGTTTCCAAGGAGAGTAACAATTTTTAAACCCAGATGGAGGCCTGGAGCCGGAAGGGAAACACCCCTCATACTGTCCTCAAATAGTTTGATTCTCTGCCATTTTCTCCTTCTCCATTCAAAATGACATCCTCTATGGGGTAATGGCTAACAAATCAGGGACTCAACACACACAAAAAGTAGAAAAATTGTTCCCCATCATTGGGCTCCCACTCTAAAGCTCTGAACTGGCAATCAGGATTTACATTTCTTTATTGATTATAATTTAAGTCAGCTGAAACATCTCCAAGCTTGGAGCACCTCCCTCAGTTCAGATGCCTTCTCCTCAGAGAGGTCCTACCCATCACTCCCCACAGGTTGCCCCTGTTGTTTCTTAGTTACAGCACTTAGCAGTGGTTGGAGGGATTTTTTGTTTGTTCTTTGGTTGGTTGGTTTTGTTTTTTTAAGAGTTTCATATTTTACTAAAAGATAAGTTCTATGAGGGCAGATATTCCAGCTGTCTTGTTCACCTGTTTCCTCAGTGCCTAGAATAGTATTTTGTCATTGATGGGCCCTTGATAAATGTTTGCTGAACAACCAGTTAAAGCTTTGTGGAATAGCAAATAACACATATTCATTCTGAAAAAAAATTTTTTTAAATGAGAGCACGTACTCAAACTTGGGTTTGAATGCTAGCTCTGTCACTTTGCTTGTAGTACTTTGCCATTGGGCAAGTTACCCACTCTCAATTTAATTAATTTCACTGTAAAATGGGGATAAGAACAACTAACTTTCAGAGTTGTTCAAGAGATCAAATGAGAATGGCATGTAAAAACACCTAATAGAAGATATAGTCCATAATACATCCTCAGTTGATACAGGATAATGGTTAAAACCATACACTATAAAGTCCAGAAGACCTGGTCATGAGTCCTTGCTCTGCTACTTGCTGACTGGGTGACCTTGGATAAGTTACTTAACCTCTCTGTGAATCAGTTTCCTTATCTAAAAAATAAGGATAATAATGGTACCCACTTCATAGAGTTGTTGTGAGGGTTAAATGAGATAATTTATACAAAATACTTAGATACGTGCTAGGATATAGCACACACTAGAAATGATATGGCAGTTGCCATATAGTGACAGAGTATACTTTTAAAATTAAACATTTAAAGTCTTAATTAATGCAATAAAATGAGAAAAGTAAATAAAAGGTGTACTGATTGAGAAGGAAGAAATAAAACTCTTATTTGCAGATGACATGATTATCTATGTAGAAAATCCTAAATAAGTGACAAAAAAGAAAAACAAAAAACATTTCCTGGAACTCATAAGCAATTTCGGCAAGATTGCAGGATAAAAGGTAATCGATCACTTTCCTATATATCAGCAATGATGAGTGGAATTTGAAATTAAAAACACACTGCCACTTTTAGCAGCACCTACAATAATTAAATACTTAAGTTAATCTAACAAAATATGTGTAAGATCCATATGAGGAAAACTGTAAAACCTAATAAGAAAAAAAAAAGGAAGGAAAACAAATGAAGAGCTATTCCATGTTTATGGTTAAGAAGACTCAATATATTGTCAGGATGTCAGTTCTTCCCAACTTGATCTATAGATTCAGTGCAATCCCAATCAAAATCCCAACAACTTTTTTTGTGGATATGGACAAACTGATTTTAAAGTTTACATGGAAAGGGAAAAGACCCACGATAGCCAATACAATATTGAAGGAGAAGAACAAAGTTCAAGGACTGACACAACCCAACTTCAAGACTATAAAGCTACAGTAACAGTAATCCAGCCAGTGTGTTATTGGCCAAAGAATGGACAAATCAATGGGACAGAATAGAGAGCCCAGAAATAGACCCATATAAATATAGTCAACTGATCTTTGACAAAGAAGCAAAGGCAATATGATGGAATAAAGATAATCTTTTCAACGAATGGTACTAGAACAATGGACATCCACATGCCAAAAGAAAAAGAAAAAGAATCTAGACATAGACCTTACACCCTTCAAAAAAGTAACTCAAAATGATCAAAGACCAAAATGTAGAATGCAAAACTATAAAACTCCTAAAAGATAATGTAGGAGATAACCTAAATGACCTTGGGTATAGTGATGATTTTTTTTTTTTTAGAAATAACATCAAAGGTGTGATCCATGAAAGAAATAGTTTGTATGATGAACTTCATTAAAATTGAAAATTTCTGTTTTACAAAAGACAATGCCAAGAGCATGAAAAGACCGGCACAGTCTGGGAAAAGATACTTGCAAAAGACACGTCTGATAAATATGGCCTTTTATCCAAAATATACAATGAACTTTATAAACTCAATGATAAGAAAATAGAAAACCCAATTTAAAAATGGCCAACAACAACAACAACAAAAAACTGGACACCTGACCAAAGAAAATATATAAATGGCAAATAAGCATGTAAAAGGATACATCAACATCGTATGTCAGTAGGGAACTACAAATTAAAATAACAAGGAAATACCTCACCACATCTATTAAAATGGCCAAAATCCAAAACACTATGGATAGTAAATGGTGAGGATGTGGAACAAGGGAAACTCTTGTTTATTGCTGGAGGGGATGCAAAATGATACAGCCACTTTGTAAGACAGTTTGGAAGTTTCTTATAAACACATTCTTACCATATGATTTAAGAATTGCACTCCTTAATATTTACCTGAATGGACTGAAAACTTATGTTCACACAAAAACCTATACATGAATGTTTGTAGTAGCTTTATTCATAATTGCCAAAACTTGGAAGCAACCAAGATATTCTTCAGTAGGTGAATGCATAAATAAATTGTGGTACATCCAGACAGCAAAATATTATTGAACACTAAAAAATGATCTATCAAGCTATAAAAAGACACGGAGGAACCTTAATACATATTGCTAAGTGAAAGAAACCAATCTGAAAAGATTATATACTGTATGATTCCAACTATATGACATTCTGGAACAGGTAAAACTATGGAGACAGTAAAATGATCAGTGATTACCAGGGACCAGGGGAGGGTGGGATGAGTAGGTGGAGCACAGGATGAATTTTTAGGGCAGTGAAACTACTCTATATAATGCTATCATGGTGGATACCTGTCATCATACATTTATCAAAGCCCATCACTAAGAGTGAACCATAATGTAAACTGTGAACTTTGGGTGATAATGATGGGTCAACGTCAGTTCATTGATTATAACAAATATAACACTGGTGTGGGATTTTAATAGTGGCTCTGTGTACATGGGGTACGGGTGTATATAGAAAATCACTGTACTTTCCTCTCGATTCTTCTGTGAACCTATAACTTCTCTTAAAAATAAAGTCTATAAAAATCATTTAAAAGTAAATTATCATGTAATCAATTATCATGTAATCATCACGCATTTATAATCTCCTTTCTTTCCTTGTCTTTCTTATTCCTCTTCCACTTCTGTCCTCTCTACATTCTCTTATTTTCCATTGTCCCTTTATTGCTTTGCTAAGCAAAAGGAAAGAAGAATGGTAGGATGAATTACTGGGTGAGTAGATCTGACACATTTTTCTTGAGAGTATGAGGTTAAACTATTATTAAAAGAAGATAATTATCCTCTAAACAAATTATAATTTTCATACAAATTTTCTCCATTGCTAAGCATATAATAATTTATATTTCATTAAGAGTAGCTCAATCATTACTTGAATTTGAAAGTCACTATTTTATATATCTTTATCAAGTACCATTTTTATTCTCTTGTTCTTTCCAAACTCCAGACAGGTGTCTGTCTGTATTAGTCAATGCTTTTCAGAACCTGCAAGTAATGAAGTGTCTGCCCAAGCATACCACCTTTACAAATTAAAACATTCGAACACAGAAACCAATAAAGAAATCTCTTTAAATCACATGTAACCATGAAATAGGTTGGAGAGGGTAGGTGGAATAATGATGCAGTTGACAAACGGTTGTAAAGACCCTTCCCCGTTATTTTCATATATTACTACAAAGACTTTTCCACATTGATGTTTGATTCAGAGGACCTTCATGTACTTCCATCTAGGATAATCTATGTGACTTATTACATGTAATTATACTGTTAGTGTAATTTGTAAAAAAAATTTTCAAGGGTCACTTAAGAAATCTCAATATAGGTCACCCTTTCCTCTACCTCTTAACTTTCTACCGTACTGAAACTAAATTTCCTTTCGCTCTTTGTCAGACAGAAAAGTTGAAATGATTTTTTTGTTTAGTGAGAAAAGCCAGAAGAAGGACTTGACATATTCATTTTAGCATCAAAATGTGGTTAGAATTTTCCATGGAAAAGAGAACATCTTCATTTAACTGCATGGCCCTTGTTCGCTTTCGTGCAGTGACCTTCTTGGTAGTCCTTTGCAGTCCCTCTGGCTCAAAAGAGAAATTGCCTTTACCTAAGTCTGTTGGATTGGTTAACATCTGATGTTAAAAGAATTCCTAGAATCAAAAGATGCAGTTCTATTATATTAGCAAATTTCTACTAGTCGAAGGATTATATAGCCATCTCCAGCTTTCCAAACTTCAGTATATTAAAGGAATTTTGAGATATTATGATACAGAAATCAATGACCTATACTTTTTTCACTTTATTTCTTATGACACAAAATATAAAACCAGAAAAATAATGTAGTAAACTCCAGTGTACCCTCCCACATCACCCATCTTTAACATTTGATCAGCATGTGACCAATCTTGTTTCAGTTATACTATCCTAGCCACTGCACATGCACACGCACACGCACACGCACACACACACGTGCATGCATGCATACACACAAGATTATTTTAATACAAATACCAGACATCATTTTATCCATAAATATTTTTAGGATGTATCTCTTAAAAAGCAAAACTTTATATATTTTTTAAATATAGCCACAATTCCAGTATTATCACACACACGCACACATACACACACATCCCCTAAATTAATTAACCTCTCAGTATAAACAAATATTCTATCAGTGCTCAGGCCACACCAATTTTCTCATCTTTTTTCAATAGATATACTTGAATCAAGACCCAGATTATATCCACACATAGTGTCGGTTGATATGTCTCTAAAGAGTCTTATAATCTATAGGTTTATCTTTTATCTTTCCTCTTTTTTTCTCACTACCGGTTGATGAAACCATGTCATTTAATTACTGAATTCTCACATTTTGGGTTTTGCTAATTGCATCCCATGGTATCATTCACATGCTTGTCTAATCTCGCATTTTCTGAAAACCAGTAGTTAGATCGAGTTGCTCAATCAAATTCAGGTTTGATTTTATTTATTTATTTATTTTTTCTGACCAGGATTCTATTTAGGTTATGTCATCCTTCCCATCACTTTTCAGAGGAAGCATATGATGCCTGGTGGCCCCTCTCTTATAGCTTTTAATGTCTTTATTAAAGCAATCTGGTGACTATGACAGTCATTGTCCATGCTTAGGACTACCTACCATGCTTGAACTGAGCCTGTCCTGCTTGCATCAGTCATATGATTCCTGTCTTCAAAAAGCTCAGAATCCTGTTGGAGCCAAACAATAAGAAATTACATGCTATTGTCATAACTACACAAGTAATTATGAAATACCTTTGAGGTTATCAGAGGACACGGTTCTCAAAACAGTATTTCCTAAATGTGTCTGGCTGAAATTTGAAATTATCTTGAGAAGCTTTTTGAAATATATAGGTTCTCAAACCTTGTTACATTATATTCTGATTCAGCAGGGACAGGATGGGACCCAGGTATGTGACTCTACTGTGGAAATATGAGACTGGTATGGTGGTAGACAGGGAAGGAAAAGCCAGATCCTAAAGCCATCTCCATGACTTTGGACTTGACCCAGAGGACAGTGAGGAGCCAATGGAATATTCTAAGCAGAGGAGTGGAGGGCTGGGATTTTACTACTGTGGAGAGAATGGTGTGAGCAGGAGAGATAGGGGGCGGGAAGGCATTGACCAGGCTGTTGCTGTCTTCAGGTAAGACATGACTGTGGCATGAAGGAGGATGTGATGGCAGTGGTGATGGAGAAAAGTGGGTAGATTAGAGAGACACAGGAGGTAGAATCAGCATGGCTTGTCACTCAATTGAATGAGAGCTGGGGTGGTGATGAAATTAGTATGGATGCCCAAGACCCTGGACATGCATCTTAACAAGACAATGAAATCTGGTATTAAATATATTTGTGAATGAAATCTGGTATTAAATATATTTGTGAATTTTGGATTTGGAAACTGTATTAGTCAGGGTTCTACAGAGGAACAGAGCCAATAATATGTGTGCATGCGTGTGTGTGTGTGTGTGTGTGTGTGTGTGTAAAGCAATTTATTATAAGGAATTGGTTCACCTAATTATGGAGGCTGAGAAGTCCCAAGATCTGCAGTCAGTAAGTTGGAGACCAAGAAGAGCAGATGTATAGTTCTAGTCCAAGTTCTAGGGCCTGAGAACCAGGAGAGCTGACAGTGTTCTAGTCTGAAAACCAACAGTCCTGAGACCCGAGAAGAGCCAATATTTCCATTCAAGTCCCAAGTCAGGAAAAGACTGATGTCCCACCTCAAAGCAGTCAGGGAAGAGGAGCTCCTTTTTACTGGAGGGAGGGTCAACTTTTTGTTCTATTCATACCTTCATGTGATTGAATTAGGCCCACCACTTTAGGGAGAGCAAATCTGCTTTCCTCAACTTACTGACTCAAATGTTAATCTCATTCAAAAGAACCCATTCAGACACACCAGAATAATGTTTGACTAAGTATCTGGGCATCCTGTGCCCCAGTCAAATTGACATGTAAAATTAACCATGACAGAAGCCATTTCTGTTCACCCCAAATACAGCTGCAGCTGTAATTTTTCCATTTGTTGGGCTTTTGATATTCTAATATCAATCTCAATTACAGTGCCACTTCATGTGCAGTTCTAGCATTAAAACTGTAGCATCTGTTGTCTCCCCAGCTCCCATGTTCATCTACAAAGTGTTCGGGGCTTGACAAATACATAACAGAGATTCTCCAACTCTTTTCTATTTATAGAAATAGCATCAGATGAAGGTAGCACAGTACAGTGCAAGATAGGAGACTTCAGAGCTTTGCATGCTCCGCTTATGGAGTTGGTATAGAACATTTTTCATTTCCTAGGTTACTTTTAAAAGCAAAATGAAATGGAGCCTGAACATTACAGGATTAAATAGCTAGAGGATTGTTCCTCCTCTCCTCCTAGATACAACAAGGCGCCACTATTTGTTTCCTGTTATTAAATGTCTCGTTGCCTCCGAAACAGAAGTAGATATCACAAGTGACATAGACAAAAAGAGCATGCGGCATGAGCTCACTTCCCTGTTGCCTTTACCTGGAGGTAGCTTGCCTGCCTTGTTCAGAGACAGATGTTAGCTTCAAGTTGCTATTGACCTTATTGTTTACTCTGCTTAATTAAATGCCATTATAATATTTTCTCATTCTGCCACCCCTTACATCTCACATTCACGCTGCAGCACAACAGGGGTGAAAAGGAAAGGTCTTTTAAAATGAAGCATTTAATTAGCTCCTGGGCCCCAGGAGAAGTGTCAGAAATACAGCTGAAATGAGAAAAGGATAGCCCTACTTGAGATGCAGTGGTTGAGGGTAGGAAGAACACTGACCACATTCCAATGATGCCTGAGTTATTAAAATTGTTTTGGAATTAACAACCATTTTAAATCATGTATACACTAGTGTCATGTTGGTGTCATTAATTTCTACTAGAATTCCTGTTTATTCGGTTATTCGGTTATGTTGCTCATTTTTTCTTTTCTCCTAGTGTGCGCACATATCATTCTGGGTGAAGATAAAGGGATGACACACCAGTAAGGTTCTTAGCCCTATCCTGACACTGTTGTTGTGGCCTGTATAGAATAGAGCAAACTAAGTATGCTCTCAAAGGCTGTTTATTAGCCAGCGGCTGTCCTGTACAAAGGAGCAGCCCCGAAATGCCAAGATACAAGGTTTTTAAGCCCTAAATCCCATTCCTCATTCTGTCTTAAACACAAAGGTCCATCTTTCTCCTATTCACTACCTGTCAACCCACTGGTCAGGTGTGCAAGCGGGGAGTACAGAAGCAGAAAGCTTGTTGTTAGAATGTTATGTTCCTATGGGTGATTGCCTATGTTCCCATGGGCAATAGCCAGAGTTCCCATGGGCGATGGCCAAACAGTAATTTTCAGCTTATATACAATTGATTATTTTTCATGCCACACAAGCAAGCAGGGTTACACAGGCTAAAATTGGCAGTTAGCGTATGAGCTCATTGTTACAAGTTTCATGATTAACAGAATGTGGTTAGGGGTTCCAGAAAATAGGCCTAAGGTATAGACTTCCGTTGTCCAGTTTCAGGTTTTAATTATTCTTTAACCTTTTCACATTTCAGCAGGCTGTCACACTGTCAGGTGACCAGATTGTCATTTAGAGCCTGCTGATTGCATTGTTTCAGATGCAGTCACTATCTAGTAAAATACTAATTGGAGGAGGAGATATACAATGGTATTTTATTAATTACAAAATTATGTAAAACATGTTATAATAAGATATAGTTATATCTTATTATTTAATTAATATTAAATAATAAGATATAGTTATATCTTATTATTTAATTAATATTAAGATTTAATTATAGATAATATAGGTAAATTGTAGGTATACTTATAAATATAGTTATATAGGAATAATATAGGTGTAGATGATAGTTGTATAGGTTATAGATGTGTATAGAGATGCCATTTATAGATATAAGTCAATATTATGTATAACTATAGTTATATAGATATATAGAGTTATTAACAATAGGATAAAATAAGATCAGAATCCACTCTTGCTATAAAAACATAAAACACAGGCATACCTTGAAATGATTGCAGTGTAGCTCAGTCCCAGGTCCTCATCACTGGCAGGCATTCTGGCTTGCTCTCTCATGGAGATCCACAGTCCAGCCAATTACATATTAGCTAAGACGGTGGGCAAGTTAGAAGCTTATGGGTGACTTTATTTTCTGAATGCTCTGGGATCATTTTGATGATGGATTCTCTTAGACCCAGTGCATGAGTGACATTCACCTGAGTCCTTATTGTCGAAGGTTTCCATAAAACTTGGATTTTAAGTACTTTTTAAAATGCTTATTTATCCTTAGGAAAATAATGAGTCAGCTTGAGGCAAATCAAAAAGTCCTCATCAGGAAATTGGATGTTAAAGATACTATAAGAACACTGGGAGGAAACAAAGCAGCTAGAACCCATTATACCAGCTCCCTAAGGGTGTTTAGCAGGCACCACTAAGTGAAGGGCTACCTCTTTATAGCTAAAGCCAGGATCCCCCTTAATCACCACTAACCCTAGTCCTGTCCAGTAGCTGACACATGTTGTCTGCTATTCCATGTCCCCTTGACCTACTGTGATGTTGGCTGTGTCCATGATGGACAGTTGCAGCTTGTGCTGACCATGTCTCACCGAGTCTCTCAGCTTTCCTCCCTCAGCCTTCTTCAGTGCCCAGGCAGCTCTTTCAAGCCCTGATTGAGCCAGTCTCGAAGTTGGAAGGAAGCGAGGTCCTGGAGGGTGGACATCTACGGATAAATGCGCCTGCCTCCCATCCTTTACTGGGGTGATCTGGAAGCACATTCTACATGTTCCCCCAGCAGAACTGAGTCCAGTCACCCACAGCAGTAACCCACTCAACAGTACCCCCTTTATTGGCATGTCTCCTTTTTATCTTTTGTTTTCTCACCCCTTTGCTTCTATGTCCAGGCTCACCCCACATGATCTACCTCAGTTCCTACCTCCTGTTTATCCTCTCCATTCCCCTTTCCCTTGAAGCAATGCTTTCTATACCTTTAGGTATTTTCCTCCAAACCGAAATTGCATTTGTGTATTGCTTTTTTATTTTTGTTTGAATGTGAGGTGCTATCTAGTAACATCTGTGAATCATGGTTCCCTAACATGCACTCCCAAGCCCACCGCCTTCCTAAAACATGTGAGAACACTTGCTCAGCTCTCCCATGTAGTGTGTCAGGTTGGCATGAGAGCAGCTTATCTGTTCGCCTACTTTATTACATACTGATCACTAATTCAACTTTAAATGCTTGGTCAGTTGCACGAATCTCTTAAAACATTCAGAGCATCAGCTATTTCAGGAATTCAGCCACTTGCAGAATTCTCTTGGAAACTTCCTCTTCTAACCTCTTCTAACCAGACTGGGTCACACCTACTCTGACCTTCCTTCTCCATCATCCTTTGCTTTCTCTTGAATTGTTCCTCTGCTTCTTGTGGCCCATGAGTAAGGTAAATTTCTAGAGACATATCTGAAAATGTCTTTCTTCACACACACACTGGATGGATAGAATATATTAGTTGGGAACC
>NW_011888788.1:11994526-12027402 GCF_000151845.1 Pteropus vampyrus | reverse complement strand
TTCCTATTGATGTTGGTACAGTTTCTCTTCATACACTTTCTTTGTTGCAACAGCCCAAAAGACATATTCAAAATTCTTCTGTGCATTCATGTATTTTAAGAACCACTGTCCTATCACCACTAAATTCTCTATTTACTGTTTATATCAGCATTTGGGAATCATCTTTTCTATTTTATAAATTTGAATTAGGCTTTCTTGAAAATGTTTCAGTTCCCATAACTCCATTTATTTAGATTTGTTTCTCAGATAGTGTTTTTCTTAGATTAAAGGTGCTCACAGTGGCTTTTGTCAGCAAAAAGACCCTCTGTTGCCTTTTTAAGTGTGTCTTTATTTTAGAATTCAGCTAGTTATCTTTTTCCCATAACAACCCTTTTTTCTTCTATATGTATCACTTATATGTCATAATGGTAATGAAGCATAGCATCTGTTGCAGCCCTTTGAGACAATATTGGTGGGGGGGAATGGATAAACACATCAGTTTGTTCCAGTTCTATACAACTTTTTATCTTGTTTGCCTCTATAAAGCTCCCATCTATTTTTAGATAGACTTATTTTTATTCCCAGGAATTCACTGTAATGCGGTTACATTTACATATATGATATTCATTCCAGCCAACCAAAAAAATTAAGACTTTCTCTAATCTGTTCTCTAATTGAGATCACCTGTTTCATATTATATATAGGTAAAATTAAGAAACTGATATTGAAATCAAGAAAGCATTTGCTAATCAAAGTTGAAAATAGTAGTAAATGAAGCCATCACTTTTTCTCAATGATTTCTGTTAGCCAACTGGAAACAGAGCCTGGTGGGTTAGAGGGCTTTTATTTCAGAGCTCTGTGGATAATCTTATTAGCTCCATAGTCTGGGATATTTGTGCTCCTTGGTAAACTTTGCTGGTGATCACCTTTTCTTTTCCATTTATAGTGCATATCTTCCACTTCACAAAAATGCATTTATTTACACTTTCTTATTTGAAAGAATCTGGGCATATCTAAGTAATAGCTCAGACAGTGTAAACTGACATTTCTTACTTTGAAAGGCAGTTTCCTCATGGCAGAAACTGTGGATGTCAGATTGGCCCAAATTGGCCCATTGTTTCTTAGATTTAATGCCTCATAGCATTTTCCATGATCCCTTAAGCAGTGAGATTTCCCTTTGATCTTTAAGATCTTTCTGTCTACGTGTTGCCAATATGTCTCTTTAACTTTTACTGCACTGTGATTACAGCCATCCAGCTCAAAACATTCATAGGTGCTAAAAGTTTTGGCAACTGAAAGACTGATGCTTACACGGTTTCGGGTTCATTTAGTGTTTAACACAGGCAGACACGAGTGTCCTAGGAAGCACATGTTTCATCAGTTGCCTAATGGACAGCTTTCTTCACTTCTCTTCTGCAGCATCTTCTCAGATTTTTAGAAAATGGCCAGGACAGTATTAAGAGTTTCTGAAGTTTGGCTTTGAAGCATAAAGTAATATTTGATAGACTTCCTTCTTTCCAGTAATTTAGTAAACTTCCCTTGTTCAGGAGAAAGGAGATACTATAAACTTGTGAAACTTTGCTACAGGTAAGGTCCTATGGAAAGAAAACCCATCACGATTTATTATTACCTAATACATCAGTCATTCAATGGATAGTGTCTTTTATGAACAAAGCACTGTGCAGTATGTGCATATTTTCATTGTATATATTTTTTAACTTAGATGTTTAATTCTGTAGATAATATCTGTTTGGTGAAGGAATATTTTACTTTCCTTTCTTGTATGAAATCTATATCTTCCGCATCCTTTTTTCAAATTAGAGATGTTATGTGAGAGAAGTTTTGATCCAGCTTTTCTCTCAGCCTCCATCTTCCCTGAGATAGTCAATTTCAGTCATTGTCCCCAGTGAAGGGGATCATCGATGCAGATGGTCCAAATCCCCAGCTAATCCTCTCTGTGGGGTGCGGTCACAGGCCCACCACTTGGAGCCATAGTCCTCATCACACCTGGGGCATGACCGTGGCTCCCTGGGACACAGGGCAGTGTTTGCATAGTGAGAAATAACTCCCAAGTCCGGAGGATAATCTACAAGGCAAATAGTCCCACAGGGATCATCAGGAGCCCCTGATCCAGACAACAAAAAGGGGCACTGGGTCTTTTCTTAGAGAGTATCAAGAGCTTACCCTGTTGCCCTAGAATTCAGAGACGGAGTGTTATTCTGACGGCCCAGTCCAAGGGCAGCCAAAGAAAGCTTGCCACCAATATACAGATGACCTTAGGTCAGGCAGTAAAGAGAAGGATTGTTCTGCTCAACTGCAGGCACAGCTGGTGAAAGGAATGAGATAAGCATTCAGGATTCCTGCAGAATCGCACTGCATCCAGTTTTGGGTTCTACTAACAGGGAGACTTAGGGATGCCAGTAATTAATATGCAATTACTTCTTGATTTACAAGTTTTATAGGACCTGGTTCTTTGAATTTGAGTTTAGGTACATTACAGCCAACAGGTACTATACAGCAAGATTCTCATTTGAAAGTCTGTCAGTCGCATCGGTCGTTGGGAACAGTCATTCTATTCTTGAAATGTCAGAAACCTCTGAAGTACAGGAAAGAATCATGAACTTAAAAATCACATTTTTTTTTTTTTCCTCCAGATGGCATTTCTCAGAATCTCAGTATCCAAAATATATCTTAAAATGAACTTTTGGGGCATCATTAATTTACTTGGTATAGGTTAGATTTTTTAACTTATTTTTAATATTATTCCCCATTTTGAAAAACAGGTTAACTCTTCCTTACTTTAAAGCAATGAGGGTCTGCCAGTGTCTTGTAGGAGGTGACTTTGGGGGAAAAAAAATTATGAATTCTTGCTCTCCTCTACTTTCCTTTGAGGAGGGAAACATTTATGTTAAATACTTACATATTTTAAGCCCATGTGTTTTTAAACAACTAAAGAGGAGAAAATTAAAATATTTTCCAATCAATTCCCTCAGGAGAAAGCTATGTAGGTAATTATGTCAACTACTTAATAAATACACAGTGTGGACTGGGACTAGCCCTAAACACTTTACAAACAGTCGCTCATTTAATCTTCTAGTCCTAGAAAGATAATGTAATCAAATGAGGAAACTGAGGTGCAGAAGAGTTTAGGAACTTACTTTAAGCCCCTCTGCTGTAATGTCCCTTGTGCCCTAGGAGCTGGCTCATGATGCAGAGTTAGACGACAGCAACCTTGTAGTTCAAACATTTATGGTGCCTCCAGGGCTGTCTTCCAGCCTCCTCCCCATCATGGTAAGGAAGCTGAGTTGCTATGTATCAGTGGTTAGCCTGTTCCAATCTCTTGCCTAGATCCAGTAAACAAGAGCCAAAGAACTGGGGTAAGCCCTGAGAATGAGGCTTCTCCCACAGTGTCTTCCCACATTTTGCTTCAAACAAATGAAGTTGCAGGTGGGGCCTGTCAGACTATCTGGAAACTATTTGTCTACTCCCATCACAGCTGATGTATATTGTCACTTCTGGCTCACAGGTGCAGCATAAACTCAATTTCTCTCTTCCCTTCCATGAGCGAAAAAAAAATGGGACTGGTATTGACTTGTGCTCTGGAGAAAAGCTCAATCACCTTCACGGTCCAAGCAGATTTGTGGCTTTCTCATGTGGCTTGTTTGTGGGGTTTTACCTAAGCTTGCTGGTCAGCCAGGCTGAGTCATCGTGATCATTCAAGCTTCTTAATGCCCTGAGCTAGAACATCAACCTGTAAAAATTGAATATCATGTGGATTTTAAATGCACATCCCTTATAAAATTTTTAAACCTTGCTGGATTTTACTGGAATATTTGAACCAGACTGAGTATATTAAATTTATGAGTCCAATTGATACAGTACCATAATAATTCAATACAGTATGCTTATATCATTAAACTCATAAAGAAGGTTTTCTGAATAGCTATAATGAATAGTTCTGATTTTGTAATCACAGACTAACATTTCACCCTGATGAATTTTAACTGGAAGCTCTTAGAATTCTCTATAATATCAAAATGTAAATGTCATATTTCAAATGATGACTACTTATTTCAAGTATTTACTTTAAAACCTATGATAGATAGAAAAGAAGTACCTGCTAAGACAGAGTTATTCAGTAAAAATACTGAAAAGGTTGGAAGAAGTTGCCATGAAGTAAAATAGGATTGTAATTTACGGCTACTCATAAACTATAAATAGAAATAAACTTTTTTATTCTACTTTGACAAATTTCATTTATTCCGTCATCTCTTACCTTATTCCCAAACACATGTACCTTGTACCTTTAAAGCAACCACTATTTTATTGCTTATGGATTTTGCGGTTCTGAAATTTGGGCAGGGCTCGACTGGGTAGTTTATCTTTTCCAAGTGATGTCCAATCAGGCCAGTTACATGACTGCATTCTGGCCGTGCCTTCACTAAAGATGAGGTGCAACTGGAGCACTGGAACCTGCAAGGTCACTTCCTCACTCTCAGCATTACCTCCAGTGCATTCTCTTTAAAACAAGTAATAGACTCCACCCGGAAGGCCCGGCAGGGCTCTAGGTCCAAGCAAAGGGAGATTGCTAGTGCACAGTGCAGGCCCCCCAGTGTAAGGACTGGTGGAGAGCTGATCCAGTGGGCAGGGCGTTCCAGGAGTGCGTACCCCACACTGAACGGGTCATGCATGGTGTGCAGTCCAGTCATGCTGGACTGTTGGTGGTGCTCCAAGCTCTGGTTCCCCACTCCAAGGATTTGTACATGCTCTCCCCACTGCCTAAAACAGGCCTTCTCCAGCATCTTCTTCCAATATCTTCACCTGCTCGTTCTTACCCTTCAGATCTTGGCATGAATGTCACCAATTCCCAGGACTAGGCTGGATGCCTTTTTCCTAAGTGCTCCAAAAGCATATCATTTCTGTTTTCCCGTAGCCATATTTTAAATACTGCTTTACCCATCTGTCTTCCCTGAAAGGCCTGCAAATTACTTAGGACAGGAACCGAGTCTTATTCACTACTGAATCTCCAGAAGCTCTGGCATATAGAAAGCTCTCAATAAATATTGATTGGGTGCATGAATAAAGTAGGAAGAGAGAGGAATCCAAAAAGAACAAACCTTCATCCAGTCCCTAGAAGATAAGTAAGATTAGGATGCTGGGAGCAAAGCTCCAATAAGACCGATTGTTAACAAGGAGGAGATGGGTGCAGGCCAGCCTTGTCAGGGCAGGCACTGTATCTGTTTAATTCAACACTGGCACACTGCTTTGTGTACAGCAGGTGGGTAGTAACTATCTGCTGGATAAAAGAGTTGCTTGAATCAAATCAAACTGTACTGATTTAATCAGAGCGTGGAGGACATTTGGGGCGTGTTGGGAAAGGAACCCAGCATACCTGATTCAACAGAGAAATTTTAGGATTCCGAAATAGCCAGACAGAGGTGTTCAGACTAGAACTTATGAGAGTTTAGAGTGAGGAAGACTTGGTTGAGTGAATGATATTGACCCCACCAGTGACCAGACCTTTCTCAGGTCTAGAAATATCCTAGCATGTCCTCATCAGGGCCTGATTCGTCTTGAGAGCCCATCAGTTGATGGTGAATTTTTTAAGTGTCGCAAGGTAAATAAAACCTCTAAGTCTTATTAGACTGGTAGTTGTCTTTAAGCTGCCACTGTGGCCAATGACTTCTAGAAATGAAGAATGCCATTGAATTATCTTCCCTGTTACTATGTCACAATGGGAAGTGGATAAGCCATATTACATTTTTAAAGAACACTTTAATTTTAATAATTTCAATAACTTTAAATTAAATTAAGGATTTATGTTAAAATTTTGAAAAATAAAGAGGGCTCCACAACAATGAGATGCTGGGAAAATCATTAGAATGACACATCTAGGGTGATACATTGCGCCTGAAATAAAGAGTAGGCTGCAGTTATAGTCATGAGCCGTATTAAAACAAACTTTTTAATAATACAGAGTGGTCATGATTTTATCCCCCTGCTAATTAAAATAGAAGCAAGGGAGCCAAAAGATAATGTCTTTCAAATGTTACTGAGACCCTCTTCTCATTCCCACACATCTTCTATACACATAACACGCACAAACAGTGGTTGGTTGAAATTCGAGATAAATTCTGAGCCCCAAAGATAGGGGCTATATATACATTTATACATTATATTTCATGCTTAAAGGATTACACTATAAGAATTATATTAGGCCATTCTGACTTGCTCTTGAATGAGGAGCCAGTCATTTTGTTAGCCTCTTATTATCTGTTGACCTTGGCTGAGTCACTGCATCTTGAGGTCTCAGTTTCCTCATCTGTAAACAAATGATATGCCTCTGTCCTCTTCCTCCTCCTCCTCTTCTTCCTCCTCAGTGTGACTTAGTGATCATATGCTCATGAACTGGGAAATGCTTTGTACAAAATGCTTGCAAACCCAAATCTAGGTTCAAGGCCCTCTGTGTTCTCCTGCACGTCCTGCTGTTGCCCATGCAGAGCTCTGCACAGCTGGCCTTGCTCCTTTGTTCGTATTGTTTCCTTTCCAGATCCCAGAACTGAAAGGAAATGACTGCAGGATGGGAAGGCCCAACATTTGACACCCTGCTAATCTCACCGAGTTTTGCCTGGATGGACTATAGAACACGTGATCAGTCCATATGGCCAGACTAGTATTTTGTTCAGAAACTCAAGAGATGAAAAGAACAACCCAGCAGAGGATATCTAAAGGCCAGTTTTTAGCCAGGTTGTTCCAGTAACTTACATACTTTTTCTTTCAGCCAGAGCTGAGACTAAAATTGTATTAGAGGTCACACATGAATCATGTTAACATAATGACCTTCATCAAGAATGTTTAAAATTAAATAGCACACATTACATTTTTTCCTAATGTAGTGTATTGATTGAGGTACTAGTCTAAAGCTCTAAAATAATTAACTGAATTATGGCTGAATTAGCCTGTATTGCTGTAGGGAGTGTGTTTTGCCTTTCAGAACTCATTAACACAGCCAATAGACCATATTTGCCTATGTTTGGGTTCAAAAGATCAATAATGTGTAGTTGTGTTTTGAAATGGTGCTGGAATGTTAAAGATTGGCCTGTGTACATATCATGGGTAGGTGCAAGAGCCTTCGAGCTTAACGTCGGCAAGGGATATAGCACTAGGATGAGCTGATCAGTGGAAACATTATTCGTGAAACTCCTGGGATTGACCTCCTTCTAAGGGAAGAGTGTCCTGGGCAGATGCCTTGTTCTGATCTCCAAGTGCTTGGGTGTGGTACACACGGAAGGTTTCTTAAGATTCATGGCTGGTATTTGCCACTTGCCAGTGCCCCATGCGTTATTGTCAGTTCACTTGATGGCTAACAGTAGAAAATGGCTGTGGCCGTTGTAAGCACATGGGTTTATCAACTCCCAGTCTTGGGAATGGGCAGATCAAAGGCTCTTCTGGAGCTGCCCTCCGTGGGAAGTCGCTGAATTTCTTACACTTTTGAAAATGCTCTATGGCAGCAGTCACACAATCTGGAAGAGGCTCGCCCTAAGGCACCTTTGGTTCCAATGGACTCCAAACAGTACCTCGAGTAGGTCTTTGGCTATGAGGTGCCCATTCCAGAATATGTTTGGGAAAAATTCACCAGCCCTCTGTCCTAAGTTAGCCAGATAACCAATCTCCAAAGAAGAGAAAAGCATCTTTTCAGTGTTATTTGGTAAGGGAAACAGGCAGGTCAGTCAAAATATGGCCAATGCTCACCAAGGCACTGTGAGTAAGATGTCAGAGCATGTGCAGAGCTGCTTAGGACTCCATGTAGAAGAGTATAACCTCTCAACAAAGAGTTCTTTTCTCTATGTTTGTATGGACATTAACTGTAGAGAACCCAGTGCCCCTGCTCTCCTCTCCATGAGAGCCGTCAGGCCCGGGAAAGACAGTATATCTGCCCAAGCAGCCGAGATGCCCAGTGTAGATGGCCTTGCCCCATGAGACACAACAGTGCCCAGGAGAGGGGGCCCCAATGGAAGAAGAGGGGATGACGGATGCCCTGGCAGCCTAGTGATTGAGACGTGGCCTCTGGAGTTGGAAGATATGGATGCCAGTCCTAGAACTCCTTCTTGTATACTCCGTGACCTTTGGGACATTACTTAAGCCTCCTGGACCTCAGTTTCTTCATCTAGAAGATGGAGATAATCATAGTTCCCACCTCACAAAGTCATTGTGGTAATTAAATGAGATGCACCATTGAAAGTTCTCACTGTGCAAGCCCTTGATAAATGGCCTTTCCATAAGAGTAGTGAGATTGTAGCTGGTCAGCCTGGTATATGTACCTGGACCAAAGTCCTAAGGAAATACTCACAGTGGGTCTTGGCAGGTAAAACTTAAAGAAAAAAAAAAAGGGCTACTTTGGAAAGAAAGGATCAGGAGCTTGCTATGGAGTATCTCTGACCATCTGTGTGTCCCTCATCCTGTTGGTCTCTCTTGGCCTCCCCTTTAAAAACTTGTGGTCCCTACAGGATTTTGTCTTTGTTTGAGAGTATTTTTAAAGGCATATGCTAGTTTAACACTTTGAAACAGACTCCATTGGACTCATCTCTCTCAGTTACTCCTACACCCTGCTCACTGCACCTGCATAGATTGAATTTTAAAAAACAATAAAATATGCCTGCAGCCTGTAGAAAAAAGGTTTTATGACATCCAAGTATATAGTATCAGTATTGAAATATGCCTTAAAGATTAGCCATCTAAATTTGATTTTCTGAAAGCACTGATAAGAAAATACCTTATTCTTCAGTGTTGGTCCAAGAAGCAAAAATTAATAACCAAGATAAATACCTAATATAGTTCTTGTTATTCTTAAGTATTTTTTGCCAACTCGATAAACAAATAACTCCTGGATATTCATCTCCAACATTGTCATGCCACTTTCTTTTCTCCCCTATGTCTTCTGTTTTCTCCTCTATCTCAGCCCTTCCTCTCTTACCCTTTCCCAGCCAACCCTCAGCACCCCCATCTCTCTGCGGCCCCTTCTCCTCTTGGCCCCCTCCTTTCCTCCATCGCTCACACTCAGACAAACCCTCCCCCAGACCCTTTCTTGCTCTACCCCTCCATTTTCTGGTTTGCAATCTTATTTTAAAGAGGATTTGTCTTAATCTGACTTTCATCCTCCCAGTATTCAAGGCAGGGCTGAAACATTGCACCAGGAATTGTGACCACTTTTCTCGGTGGCCCAGATTCAGGGTGTTTGACAAAGCAAAGACTCAGGTGGGACATCCACCACCAGGGTAGGCAAGGGTTGCAGGCTTTCTGTGGTCCCTAATGGCTACAGAGATTTATATTTGCTTGCTGTTATTTATTATTGTTTTTAATGAAGATTATGCCATGTGAAAGAAATAGAAATTGAATATTGGCTTTCACAGATTTTTTTTCCCGCTTTGCCCTTATAACCTTGATTAGTCACTTAAACTCCTACTAATATCCTTCAGTTTTTATAATACTCTTTTATAAAGTGTACTGCTTTGGGGATGCAGCACGATACCTGAATTTATTTTTCATATACCAGAAAGGCTAGAATGTCTTTAGTTCAACAATAAAGGGAGGCCTTTGACAGGAAGGACTTTAATTTTCTCCCTTCAGCTGTAGATGCTATGGAAAACATTGCGAGTTCAGGCAAATAAAATTACTAATGTAAATATGTGTATATTTAAGTTTGTATTTTATATGTAATTGTAACGTATATTATATATATACACATATACATATTCGTATACATGTACGTACGTACATACATATATACATACATACATATAATAGAATTCTAGTACATTAGCTGACCTTGGATTGAGCCTGAAACCCTAAGGGTTTTCTTTATTGGAAGAATAGTGATAAACTTGACTCACCGAACACCATTATATAAAAGTAGATTTCGTTATTGAAAAAGAACGCAAACAAAAGACCCAAATCAGTCATGGTTGCATGGCTCACCGCTAAAGTCATTCAGGGTTATACAGCAGTGATAATGAACAAACTGCAGCTACACCCAACAGTGTGCATGAAGCTCACATCGTGGTAAGCAGCGGAAGCCAGACACAGAAGAATGTATTCTGTGTGATTTCATTAATATGAAGTTCAAAAACTGGCAAAACTAAAACTAATGAGTGGTGCAGAAAGTCAAGATAGCAGTTAAGCTTAAGGAAGGAATTGTGAAAGAGTATGAGGAGGGCTGCTGGGTGCTAGAAATGTGTTAGAAATGTTGTAAATGTTGCTGATCACACAGGTATGTTCATTTTTTTTTTTTTTGCAAATTCATTAAGCTGTACACTTTCGACATGTACTGTTTTCTCTGTGTATACTTCCTATTTGCAAAAAATCAACTCGTTAAAATCAGTCATCCAAGTTTCTTCTAAGCACTTTTCCCCAAGCTGGGCAGCGTGCCAGGCATGATTGGGGATTACAAAGAAAAATGAGATTCTGTCTGTGACTTTGAGAAATCTGGAATTTTAGTTCTGTCTTCTGTCCCCAGCCCTAGACCTAGTCCTTTGCTTTTGTCATTCACCGGAAAGACTTTGCCCTGCCCATCTCAAGCATGTGGCTCTGGACACAGGCAACCAAGGTCACGCCTCACCTCATATACTTTAGAGCACATTAGGGTCATGACAAACTACACTTCCTAATCAGAGCATTTCTTTGAGCAAGGAAGCCGTCTATGTAATAAATAGAGCCAGGGCTGCCCAATTCTGTAAAGCGGTGGTTTTTGTTTTTTTTTTTTCCAAAGAAAAATCTCTTCTGTAATGTTTAGAATTAGTTGAATCAGATCCTTCTATCTCAGGTTTTCATCCACGCATGCAAATGAGTTCATTTAAAGAAAAAGGCATTACCTGCCCCTAGTTTACTGTTGTTCTTTTTATGCTCGTGCCCTAGCAGAGATGGTATCTCCAATACTTTTTTTCATATTCTTAATGTGCACTTCTCTCTTCATTTTACCCTTCAGGTTTTATTGGCCCTTTAAGAGTCTCTGCCTTCTGAAATCATATGACAAATGTTGATATGTCTGTTCCCAGATTTAAATACCTTCCCTTAAGTCAGAATTCATCTTTAAGGCAAGTTTGCCATGAACATTAGTCTGCACGTTAATGCAGCCTGCAGGAGACCTGGAGCAGAAATTGCATAGGAGCTACTGAGATGACGCCTGTGTCACAATCCAGTTCTGCTCACGCTTGAAACTGTGAAGGAATTGCATTGCAGCTCCATGCACCAGTGTCCAAACTTCTCATCTTCCTCATTCTAAATCATTCACTCTTAGCCTTTCAAAAACAGTCAGTTGCACACATGCATTTCATTTCAAGCATTGTCTGGTCAGGTGAGATCTACGATATTTACTAATAAACATGTTTGGTGGAATCCAGGTCCCTCTGAAGTTGATATTCTCAACTTCCCTTCCCCTAGAAAAACTGAAGTCTGGTTGCCTTTTGCCTCTCTGACACAGTAAGTACTGGAGTAAGATCTTAATTTTTTAGCAATTGGTTTTGACACCTTCTTACTTTAACTTGATTGCTATTTCAAAAACCTTTCAGGAGAGGTTACCATGAGACCAATAAGTTCAGAGTATTGAATAAGGAAAACAGAGTCTGAGTTGAAAACTGTTGTTGATTACTAGCCTCGCTCACCTCTCTCACATCAGATTTCTCACCCTAAAATGGGTGTTACAGGAATAAAAAGAGGTAATTCTAGGTAGAGTATGATGATAACAAAACAGGTGACTTAGGAAACTTTTGGGTTTGATGCAAATGTTTGTTATCTCGCGTTGGTGATGGTTTCACCAGTGTACATGTGTCAAGACTCATCAAATTGTACATTTGAAGAATGTGCAGTTCTTGCGCACCAGTTACAACACTTCCATAAAGCATAAAAAATAAGATGTTAGAAGATTTTTAAAAACTGTAAATTATTATACAGATGTTAATTATTAGTAATCCTTGTTATTATTTTTAAGAAAGTAGCTAACAAATTTTCCTTGAGAAAAGGATCTTCTTTCAGAAGTAAATTTCAGGTGGCATAGAGGTAGCCGAATTCTACTTCCGCGGGCCAAGGTTTCTCAACCGACGCAGTATCGATATTTGGAACCAAATGATTCTTTGCAGAGGGACTGTCCTGCGCATTGTAGGATGTTAGCCACAGCCCTGGCCTCCACCGACTGGATGCACCCTCCCCCCACCGAGAGCAGCAATCAAAAATGTCTCCAGCCACTGCTGCATGTCTCCTATGGGGCAAATCACCCCTGGCTGGAAACCACTGCTCTAAGCCATGGCCATGTTTCTTAGACAAATTCTTTTTGTTACTCAGGGTCTGTAGTTATTATGTTTAATTTCTAAGTTTGTGACAGGACTGATTATATTTTTAAACAAGCTGAGGCAGTAATAAAGGTTTTGTCCTAACCACCCCCTCCTCCTCTCCTTTCACCATTCGTCCTGTTTTCTGTTATGGATGAGATTTGCATGACCTGAAGTATATTAACTGTTTTTGTGTGTCCTCTTTTCCTTTAATACATCCTGCCAGCACCCGCATCTAACTTCATCCCAGCATCTCGGATCCTAATCTCAGACATGCTTTGCTGTTCAGTTCCAGAAAAGGCGGATGATGCTGTGACAAACACGTGCAGCAGGGGAAGCGGGGTGGAGAGCCAGTGTTCAGAGCAATTAATCTTAGTCAGAATTTCTTTTCATTGATGATTATAGGATTTGCAAAACAATCTGTAAATATTAGTACTTGGAACTGAAACTCTTGTTCCCAGTATTTCTTTTCTTTTATAAGAAGGATCCAAAGCAGATAGTAAGTGTCTCATTTAAAAATAATCAGCAGCATGTTTAGCATTGTACAGATGGCTAGCCTTCCCCCCCCCCACCTCCTCGCCCAATCATCTTTCTATTTAATGAGTAAGTTGGAGGAAAATGGCTTTTTTAAAAAATAGGATATTAATGAGTGACACCGTTTCTAAAAAGCAGACCCCTGTGCCAGGCATCTCTGGCCAAAGACAAGTCACCTGCATAACGGATATCATGGCTATGTGTCCTTGGTTGGTCTGATGATAGAGAAGACAGTCCAAGAGATTTCCTGAGTCCCGTTTCTCTCAAGCTTGATGGGAAGTTGTTTCTGGAGATTCTTTTCTCCTCTCTTCTCTTCGACTCCACCCAACAATGTCTTGACCATGTTTTTAACTTTGGTCTCTTCCTCAGAAATACCTCAGGGACTTTTTCAGCGTGATGCTCCAATCTGCGACGTCTCCCCTACACATCAACAAAGTGGGGCTGACTCTTTCGAAACACACCATCTGTGAGTTCTCGCCGTTCTTCAAGAAAGGAGTCTTTGACTACAGCAGCCACGGGACGGGTTGAGCTGGGGCTGATGGAGGAACCACCAGTGCAGTGCCTTCTCATCAAAGCGAGCCTCCCAGTTCAGGGCAGCTCCCAGGCAAGGTCTGGGCCTGCCTCCTGCTGCTGCAGGCAGACACTCAGGACCCTGCCCAACGCCTCACCAGTTCATACCTAGTGCCTGAGTTTGGGGTTGGGATGCTTTGCTTGCTAATGGTGACCCTGACGGACACATTTTACTGTCCCATTGTGATTGAATGTGGCCTTTCCCCCACAGTGCTTCCTTCTCATTGCGCATCAGAATCTATCCCCTGTGGCAAGGTGGATGTGGCTTGACTATTGGGTGTTCTGAGCCAAGCCGACATGGGACTGTGGGTGGCTCACCAGACTTCCCTTAAATGACTTTCATCTGGTTTCTTCTTTCACCAAAATATATTCTTATTTTTTATATTCCTTCCATGTGGCTGCCCATATCCCAAGAAAAGCATTTTAAATTATTTCGTTGTATTTTTGCTTTTTCCTCTTATTTGAGTCAGAATTTTTGTATAATACCTATTAAACACTGATGTTTACACAGAATTTCATATTCCACAAAAAGGATTTTCGGTCCAATCATGAGTAGAGTCTTCCCTGCTTGACAAATTGGATGTAGGTGAGATCACTTAAAACTTCGACAAATCCATACTAAATATACACAAATAGGATATTTGTTTAATCTTGAATATTTAAGAAAATTTTCCCAAATGTAAATAGCTACTGTGCATTCTCAAGCTTTCTCCACCAAGCACAAAATGAGCACACAGCTGAATACATATTTTTGAACATAATTTTGTTCACATTTTTGTTATATAATCTACTGGATCTTTAGCTGAAAGACTAGAATTTATAGTGGTTTATTAATGATCCCTTAAATTACTCAGGACTTAATGTAGCATTGCACAGCTATGTACAGTAAAACTTTTGTTTTACTAAAGAGAAAAATGTGAGTAGAAAATACATATATATGGTATATATTGAAATGTATATAATTCTACCTATAGATTTATATATGTATTCACTCCTGTACAACAGTTTTATCAAAATATATAATCATTCATACCAAATTTATTAAAGGTATTTGCTTTTTAAAATTTAAATTGAGCTGCTATCAATATTAAATGAAATTATGGAGTCTGCCCTTTAGCTCATTTTATTTTAAGTTTGCTACATGATCATTTCTAAAGATCTGTTTAAAAATTTATCTAATGTGCTTGGAAAAATACATAATGTATACTTTAGCATTTGCATTACAGAAGATACAGTTATAGTGAAGATTGAAGTCACAAATGAATGGATAACAAAACAAGTTTGCATTCAGTCTTCTAGAATATACCTGTGCAGCAGAGTTCTCCAACCTGAAAAATATATTTAAAGATGCAATTATTTTGATAAGAGGGAAAACTATCATTGCACTAATTAGAAATCATAGTTTAGCCTTAAAAAAAAAAATGAGGACTTTTTTTTTTAATTGCTACAGAAATACTAGCTTTTGTCTGCAGTTGTGATTACTGGCATAGGTTTGGGGCAATTACTACCGGAGAATTTAAACCTAGAGATTTAAGGATAAAAGCTGGGAGATAATAATTAACCATAGGTCATATATTTAAAAGAAGTCAAAGCGCTAAAGATTTTTCCTCATCTGCTGAGTAAACGAAATGGTTTTTTCCACTGACCAGATAATCTATCTCCTGCCCCTTTGGACCTGTATCCAAGGCCAGGCTTATGGAAACCATTTTATTAAAATTACACAGGGTACAATAATAACTTGGCAAGAAAAAATAGATGTGTGTTTGTGAAAAGTACAGAAACTAGAAAGTCCTTTGATTCCAATCCTCATTTTAAGTTATTAGCATTGAGTTTAGAGTTCAAGAACTAACTGGCTCTGAGTAGAGCCAGTTACAACATAAGCGAGTCATTTCTCTTTTCTCAGCCTCAGTCTCCTTATATGGAAATGAAGGTTTTGCACAGGATGAAATTTAGGTTCCATTTCTAGCCCATGGTTACAAGCAGTGGAAGTAACTACTTCAGTTTGGACTGTACCTCAATTACAGAGACTGTAACTGGTGTGTGGATATGAAATACAGGCTCCTAATGGATTGAAAGGCAGCTTAATCTGAATAAAACATGAGGGAATGTCAAAAAGCCAATGAAAAGTCTCATCTAAACAAATAATGGAATCTCTCCCTGGAATGCAGATAAGACAGATGACAGAGTTAGGATGACAAAATTAAGCTTTGTTAATCTGGACTAATTCAAAGGAGTACAAGAAAAATAGTAAATGTATATTTTATTACTTTCAAGTGTATCAAATTAGAAAGTAAAGCTAAGCTGACCACTTTAGGCAATTCAGATTGAGGTGCCAGCAACTTATATTTTTGTGGTCAGTTGGACAATTCTGAGGAACTTAAACAGAGTTTTTCATTTGAGTAGTTTTAGCATGTCCTCCAAGGTCTTGCTTACACAATAAACTATGTGCACCAAACTTGTTTATAATCACAAGTAGCACAGTAACCTTCAGCCTGGCTCTCACCTAGACTCGCTGGTTCTGAATTAGAAGCCTTCAGATTCAACACTGATTACTTTGAGCATGTGAATAGGGAGTAATGAAGTCATGCTGGCTCCCTAACAATAGACATCTAGAAGATTCTCTGTCTCATAATGTGGAGATGTTTTGAAGATTCATGAACAGGGTACCCAGGCCCCGGGGCCACTTCTATTTATATTTGTATGAAGAAAGAGTTAGTTCTGCTCAAGTTGGCCCCAGTCTACCTACTCAGAACTCTAGACGGCATGTGCTTTAGAGTCTGGGCAAAAAGAACTGGAAGCTTTCTTAACCTTGAGCATCAGTGAACTCAGAAGTGGGGCTGCTGTGGAGGGTTCAACTATTAAGGACAAATTTTTTTCCCCCTGGACACATCTCCCTTGGCACACAATCCCACGAATGCCCCACCATTTCTTCAGATGTGCTCTTGGCGATGAGAGCAGTCTTGTATTAAGGCGTGGCTCTTTATTACTTATTCTGAACCTACCACAAGGCAAGCCTCATCCCTCAGAACCCAGGAAATAATTTCTGCCTGATGTGACAGAATATTCAGTGACATCCAGCTTTCCAAATAGTCATGTTGGCAAGACGTTTTAAAATACCCCGTCTTTTACAAATGCTTAAAATGATGCCTTGAGGTGTTCTGAGTCCAGAGTCGAACATTTCTGTCACATGAGACCCTTGTTCTCCCATATTCCTGTACACACCTGCAGGAGTGGTTCTGAGTGGACCTGTTACTGGAGAGGTTGGTTTTTGTTGTCTGTCTTTTTTTAAACTAAGAGTAGTAAGAAAATTTAGGTAAAATAACTTCATGGCAAAGACAACTGCTTCGGTTTTACATAAATTATCATGACAGGTGAGTTATGTTTTCGGAAAACTAGTTAAAGACCATTCACCTAAGGAGACTCATTCTTGACCAGCTGAGCTTGTATATCCCTCCTCTTAACAACGAGGCTCTTTCCACACGCAACAAGAGGACCCGGATTTGACTTTCTGTTCTTCTGTTTATAGTGCTTTTTCTGATGATAATACATTAGATGAAAAATGATTCTGTGATGCCCAGATTTTGAATTTTGTACATAAGGAATTATTTCCAAGTTAAAACCAATCCACACATTGCTTGTTATAGTTTCTGAAGCACCATATTTCAAATTAATCAATGCTACCTGGGACCTAGTGGGATGATGTTGGTGTTGGCCAGGCTCTTACCTTCGGAAGTCTTTTTTATTTGGGAATCTAGTAGAACCCTGTTACATTTTAATATGATGGGGGGGGGGACAAGACAGAAATACAGTTGACTGAACCGAAGGAGTTCAAGGGGAATGAGTACATCCTTGTTCTCCGCAAATAGCATTTACATGCCCTTCTCACTGTGGAATTACAGACACTAAGCTCTGGCATGTCTCCTAAGGTTTACTCATACCTTTCTAGAAAGTTCTCCCTTCTGTAAATCTCTTGCAAAATGACTGAATACAAAATGTCTTTTCTTTAACTATACTTATTCGGCACCCTTTTATTTGAAAATGTAACAATGAGGCTTTTTTTTTTTTTTTCCTCTCTTAAGAATTACCTTTCCAAGAACTTACTCTTGTGTGGTTAATTTGAGATTCATCAATTTTGTTTTGCTGATTCTCCATTCAGAAGGCAGAATCTTACCTGTTTAAAGAGAGACAAGTAGATGTGCTGGCAAAGATGCACAAGCCATCTCTCTTTAAAATTTGAAGATGGGGAAGTGCTCTAGGTACAAAATTGGAAACACGTAGAGGAAAATGCATCAGCAGAATGCACAAAGCCCCAAAGGTTAGCATCACAAAGCTGTTTGGTCCCATTAAGGCAGGTTACCAGAAAGAGAGAAACCTTTCTCTAGAATTTAAATCTGGAGGGGAAAATAAAAAGTCGAAATATAATTAAACATCTTCATTGCTGAGAGCAGAGTTATTTCCCTCAAAGTGTCACGAATTCTTATGCACAGTTAATATTTGCAGAAGTGTTTGTGTCTTTTCAATAGCACTTAAAGTTGTGCCTGAGAGCTTCTCAGAAAAGAACAGTCTCCTCTTCCTGAGGCTTCTGCTTCCTTCTCAACCATGCAGGAAGGAAGGAAGGAAGGAAGGAAGGAAGGAAGGAAGGAAGGAAGGAAGGAGGGAAAGAAGGAAGGAAGGAAGGAGGGAGGGAGGGAGGGAAGGAAACTGTAGCTGCATTTTTAAAGCTGCTGGGAAATAATCTTCAGAGAAAAAATCAGTGAACAGCTATACCAGTTTGTGATGATTAACAGCTTTTTAAATATTTGCACTTTGATTGATTCTAAACTGTTAACTTTTCTCCTGAAAACAAGCTACAAGCCATAGAAAAGGAAGGGGCTTTCTTGCCATCTAATATGATGTTTTTTGTATAGTGTTTTAAGTCCTAATTTCAATGAATGTAATGCGAAAAGATTCACAGAGGGAGCAAGCCTTTGGTTACAAAGTAAGATTAAAATACTGACTATTCTTTATAAGCAGATAAGGAAGGTCACGTTTACATTTATAAAGGATTTTCCATGCCTTCTAATACAAAGGCAGCATCCTCAGAGCACACATGTGTAGATTTATTTTTAGTAAAGAACTCATGGCACAGAGCAAAGTGCTCCCCTCAGGGTCTAGAGCACCGTATTCTGAAGAGCTTGAAGTCCACAGGGCTCACTATCCATTGGACATGTTGCCCATGTCAGCGAATCTGATCAGAAACTTAGCCCCCACTGTACACACTCCCAACACAGGGCCTCCCCACCTCATTAGCACCCAGGATGAGCCATTCTCCCTGCCTTTCACACCCCACTGGCCCTTCTATTGCTCATTACCCCTTGGGGACTGGGCTGAGGGAGGGTCAAGCATAGTGAGGTAAGCCTCAAAAAGTGCATAAGGTGTGAATGACACTTGCTGTTATGTCACTGCCATCGCTCCAGCCGTGACCTGCAGTGGAGATGGTGAAGGGAGGATCCAACCAAATTCTGGCCATTCTTGTGACTCCTCTGGCGACATGCTAAGTATGAAGGTCCTAGCTGAGAGAAACATGGCAGAGAATGGAGAGCAGACTGGTTGTGTTCTCTTGATTCTTGGTTGGTAGAGAACCGGCCTGCTCTACGATACCCCACACTTTACCGTTCAGAGTTTCAGCACATCCTCATGAGCAATTTCTATGTCCCACACAGGGCAGGGTCCCGCACAGGTGAGCAGCATGGCCAAGGGCCTGCCCTCAGGGAGCTCTCATTCCACTCAGAGACACCAATAATTGCACGATTATGCGACTGCAAATGTGATAAATGTTTTGAAGGAAGAGTAGAGGGTGCTGGCAGAGCACACACTAGAGGAATGATCTAATCTGGTAGGCTCCACGGTTTCCCAGAGCAAGTGATATTTGAGCTGAGACCTGAGCCGTGAGAAGTGAGTGCCGAGGTGGCAGAGAGATTTCCCCAAATCGAGGAAAGAGCACACAGGAGGGAAAACGCCCATCGCAGCTATGACATGAGAACATCGGGGAGACTGATGTGTTGGAGAGGGAGACGGAGGCAGATGAAAGGGTCCCGGATATGTTGCTGGCCAGAGTTTTGTAAATGGGGTCATGTTTCCCATCAACTACCACTGTTCCAGAAGGATATTCCTGGGGGAGGAAGATAAGAATGGCAATGAGGGTTCATCCTTTAAAATCTCACGGAATATGGATAATTGAACTTCCTGATTAAATATTAACCAAGGGACGAGTTGAGAGCCAAGAGTACTGTCCTGTGCCATCTAGAGGCTGGCTGTTCTGCTCTTCTAACTTTGGCCTTTGCTATGTTTGGGGTTCTAAGATTTCAGAGGCTCTCGCCATTGAGAAGCATGGTCTACCCAGACCCTCAGATGTCCAGCTGGGGTGTGGTCAAACTCCTGTAATGCAGTAGCCAGAAGCCCTAAAGCTCACGTCCTCTTTGAGCTCCTACCTAGTCCTTGCTTTGGAAACGGGCAAGGAGCCCCCATGCAGGCTGAGCTGTCGTTAAGCTGCACGCTAGTTGGGCTCGGTTTATGATTTGGACCTGCAGTTGCACAGGGGCAGTGTCCTCCGTGAGCCTGGTGATGCTGGGACCTGCAGCCTCACCCAGACATCGAGTCATCTCTCTCTCTACTTTCTGGGCCTAAACATAATCATTCCAGCCTCCTTCATAAAAGGAAAGATGTTTTTTAGATTAAACACAATTTATTACCCATCCCTTGGGCATACAGAGAAGACCCTTTGCTGGAAAAGAAATTGAAAGTCTCAGCAGCCCTGAGAATGTGGTCCAGTATAGTAGGTCAGTTTCTACTGAGCACATGACTCATAGATTGATACCCCAACCCAGAGCCTCCAAAAAATTTTGGCTTGCTCTAGTTTGGATGAATTCAGTGCTGTCATCTAAAAAGTCCATTGCTCTTCATACATTAATTCACTAGGCTATTTAGTGAACTAGGTTCTCTGCTGGGTGCAAGCAGAAAGGGTCCTCCTTGGTCTCCATCAACAAAATTGTCACTAATAGGGGACAGACTGCCTTTGGCTATGGCTGCAGTCAGTGATAAGTTCTTACAAAAGCAAGAGGCCATGGGGACCAGGCCTCATCTCGGGTCCACAGATGTCTGACGGGGTCCAAGCTACAGAGAGGGCGCTGTGGCTCTCAACAGCCAGGCCCAGGAACCTTCTCTTTGCTGCTGCTGATGCCTCTCAGCTGTTCTTCTGGCTTAAAGGCTTCCTTTTTCAGAGTCAAAATGAGTAAGTGTGTGCTGAGCAAGAGTTAATTTTGTTGGAAGTAGGGACCCTTCATAGGCAGTCTTTCCGAGTAGCTTTTGTCCAAGGACAAATATATTGAAGTTAAAAGGCAGAAGAAAGAGAAGGAGGGCTGTCTCGAGCCTTCTAGTTGCTCACTACTCTTTCTTTTCAACATCAGGTGAGTAGGCTTCCTGCTGCCTCTACCCAGTGCCATGCCATCTCCCTGTTCCACCTTCTTACACATGTGAGTGGCTGTGGTCTCAGTTGTGCAGGGCTCCTGACTGAGTGCCTCAGAGACTCATGGGGATGGCTGGAGTCCTGTTCATTTCCCAGAAATCCATGAACATTCTACCACCAGTGGCCAAGCCTCTTGTTGCATCCTTGAACCAGGCAACACATTCAAAGCAAACCCACCAGTAAGGCAGCAAACCCCAAAGAGCAAAACTTTAATATGCTTTTAATATCTCCAGAGTCCATAGTAGTGAGAACAGAGGGGCCAGTTAGTTCTTGCATTTTTTTCTTGTGCCTGCGGCTGGGCAGAAATTATATCAGTTGAACCTCCTGGTGAGATATTCTCCACATTCTCAGTAAAGCACAGGTTATGAGCAGGACAGCATCGCATCTGGCCGGAGACGAAAGTATGTCGGAGTTGGAAGGAGCCTTGGAAACAATCTGGGTCCAGCATTCATTCAGGAGCTAGACAGACAATACAGATGTACATGGACACACTCCATCGAAAGACATTCAGATTGTGCCGTAGAAGCACATTCAGAGGCACCAGGCAAAACTGATACATCTATAGGCTGCACGCTCGGCCCTGGGTTGCAGTTTGCAATTCCTAATTTCAATCAATCTCTTAATTTCATTAAAGGTAAATGACTTGAAGGAGGTTGTGGCTTACTCAAGTCACAGAGCTAATTGGGACCTGAGTCAAAATATCTTGTGTTAAGTCTCGGCCTCATTCTACCACCCAGATTAGAGGAAAAAAACTGAGTGTAGCAGTTATGAGTGCAAGAGATAGATATCACACCTATTATTTTCTTAAAGATAATTAAAAGCAATTATGGTTAACTGAAAATGTAAAGAAAGAGAACTCGAAGGTATCAGGAGGTAGAACAGGGAGCAGCTGCCCCCCTGAGGGCTGGAGGAACATGAGAGGAGGTTGGAATTATTAAAACTTAGAAGCATGGAGAAAAGTTCCCCACAGAGTTGAAACTGTGACCTCCAGAGAGGAGAGGGCACTGGTGCTGGTGCTGGTGTCTCTGAGCTAGGGGAAAGGCCACAACAGAACTTTGGAACATGGGAAAGGGGCTGGGTCCCAGGCTGCTGAGGGGGAGGTGCTGGCCTCTCTGAGGGTCGGGTCACAATGAGGCTTATTGGCAAAAGTAGGGAAAACTGCAAATTGGATTCAGCTATTGCTGCCAGGAAGCATCGCCGCTGTGGAGAAAAGAAGTGAGGCTGAGGTGATGCTGACAAGAACAGGAAGTAATCCAATCATCAGAAGGAAGCAGATAGGAAGTGCTGCTGGGATGATGCTCACAGGAACAGAAAGCAGAAAGGAGCAGGTCCCTTCTCTCTCCTCCAACCTTGCGGTCTCCCTCTAGTGCCCTGTCTTGGCAGAGCCTTAGTGGGAGCAGCTGGCAAAGCAGAAATTGGTTTGCAGAGTCCCAGCCCAGCATCCTAAAGTGGAGTGGAGAAGTGTGGGCTTGGAGCTGAGAGATAAGTGCTCACAAACTGGCACATTGAGCTTTTGCTCCAGTTGAAGCCTGGACCTAACACTCAATAGCTATCAATCAATTCTGGGAGAACATCTGGAGTCTATGTCCCCCAAACCCTTACCACAATGCTTCACTGGGCATCCTTGAGTTGCTGTATGCCAATTGCTGGGCGAGGCCACTCTAACCTGGGAGTTAAGCTGTACGGCCTCTGCCCTCTGGGAGCTTACTAGCAAAGGTGAAATTTGTTCCAAACTTTTATCAGGTGGCCCAAGAAACTGGACACTCTTCTTTCAAAGTAGCTATGGCCACATGGTGCCTGCATAGTGCAATGCTAATCATGTGGGAAATGATGCCTGAAGAATCTCCTGTCTCACCTGGACTTTGCCACAGGCTAGTTCTCCTGAAATGGAAAGAATTGTTGAAACACTGCTAAAAGGCAAGGCACCAACATCTTAGGACATTCATCCCTGGACCAAATCAATAGTTAGTTTTTAGTTCTCCCCTTATATGACCAAGAAAGTTTCTTTGGTGACTAAGAAAATGGATTTGGAAAGAATGACTATAACTTCAGTCTAGCTAGGCCCTTCAGGAATAGACGAGGATGTTTCTAGAACATCTGGCAGGGGGAGTAAACTTTATAGCCAAGGGCTTGAGAACCCAGAGTTTACATGCTGTTAATTAAATGCAGTGGTTTCTTGTGGTCCTTTTACAGCTCGCAGTATCGCCCTTGCTAGTCTATATTGGAATTGCCTCTGTTCCCCAGGGACTGCATTCAAGGTGGGCAGCTTTATCCCTTCTGCCTGAGTGATCTCAAGTGCTACTCACCTGAGAAATTACTTCTCTGTGTTTATTCCATGAGAGGCAAGATCAGGCATCACACTCCTAGCACTGGACCATGACAGTGACCTTCAGAGACTTGAAACGGCTGTTTTCCTGGCTGTTCTGAACTTCAGAACTTAAGAATAGCTATTTCCTAAAGACATTTAATATCCCGTGAGCAAAGATGGGGCAGGTGTCATCTTGGCTTTGTTTTTCCCAGGCTCCGGTTGGCCTTTCCACATGATTATTTTTCTAATGTGGAGGCCAGTTCTGCTAAGCCACGGATTCCAAGGGTTATCTTCCCATTTAAGCTTATTCTGCTCACCTATGCCAGGAGGTAGATCAAAATGGGGTGGGTCGGGTTAGCGAGTGCAGGACTCATGTAGGAAAGGAGTTCTGGAAGAGAACTGGCCAAAGATTCCAGAATCATGAGAAATAACTTATGGTATAGAGAAGTCTCCTGGCTCTGAGGCTCAGACTTATCTAAATGCTATAATAAAATCCTCAAGAAGTGAAGTGAACATTTAGTACTTGCTTGCTTTCATATCTCACCTCTCCAGCCAGCCCACAATGGCTGGGCTGGTGTTTGTCTTCCTCTTGAAATGGACGCTACCCAGGAAGCTCAAAGAACTTCATTTATTTTCATTATATTTCCTAGTATCAATGACAGACCATCAGCTCATCGGCGTGGGGGATGACAAGTAGTTGAGAGTACATCTGATCACAAAGAAAGCTTCATCCTGTGAAGGTGCGGGGAGCATGAGTTGTAACAGTTTGCCATCTGAGAAATACCCTGTCACAGGGCTTATCAGTGGAGACAAGCCCAAACCATCCCTACAAATTCAAGGGAACTCAATTAAAAGTGAGGTTTTTCAGAAGGGGAAGTCTGAATAGATAAAACATATTTCAAGCAATCTCTATAATTAACCATCATCCACTTGGTAAAGAGAGAATGGTAAAATATAGGTAATTCAGAAAATGTATTCGAGCATTTAGATTCATCTTCCTCCTTCACCACCTTATAACAAAAATCTCGTTTATAATCTACTAATTTGAGTTGTGCATCCCCCTGTTTTTTTCTAAGCTGGAAGTGATATTTCAGAAGGACTAAGAGAGCACACACAGAATGGCCTGATGAGCCATCTTTGCACTCCCGTGTTGAAGAATTGTGAACAGAGGATGCATCTTTCAAAGCCGGGAGGAATTGCTGCTTCCTGAACACCCGCTGCTATCCCAAGGGAAACGCAAAGGCAGAAACATATCCTGTGAAGATGTGTCAACTTAAGCCTCTCAACATGCGTAGGCTCCCTCCTAGGTCCCTGGGTTCTCTGTGCAGACAGACCTGGGGAGGAAGCAGCAGCTTAGCCATTTAGGGCATAGGATCGGGGAGGGAGAGCTCTGCCCCCGGATGGGGAACATCCCCTGAACCTGGTGGTCCCGTCAGCACTTAGGTGGAGCCTGAACGCTGCCTCTGTCACCCACAGCAGCAGCAGAGTGGTGGGAGTGGGGGAGGGGACCGATCTAGCTGAGCTGGACCAGCACTGCCAAGGCAAGGCCCTAGGGGCTGGTGCTGAGGAGATCAAAGAGCTAGTGCTCTCCCAGGACTTGCCCTTAGGTGAGAAGCACTGCACACAAGATGTGGCATTTCCAGCAGTAACTTGTGACCCAAGGAAAGCCTATCTTTTTATTCTCTCTAAAGATGAGATCATTGTCTGGTGATAAAAGAAAATACAGCAAAAGAAAGTGGGAAACAAGTATTGCAGAGTTAGGTCAATACTAGGTCAATAAATTAATAATGAGTCTTTAAAATAATTACTATATTGGTCCATTTATATGACAATCGTGAAAAGGCAAAACCACAGACCATTGGTTGCCAGGTGCCAGGGCCTGGGATGAGATGGGAATGGGGTTACCCATGAAGGGACCTCATGGGGGAATGTTTTGGGGTGAAGGGACTGTTCTATATGTTGATTATGGCAGTTGTTACACAGCTCTATGTGTTTGTCAAAACTCAGAACTGTGCATTGTCAAGGGTGAACTTCACTGTGTGTGTGTGTGTGTGTGTGTGTACGTGTGTGTGTGTGTGTGTGTGTACATATATATATTCAGTAATTTGTTCAGTTAAGCATGGTGGCTGTGACTCTCTTCCATACCATGCCTATTTATTTTTCCTTTGTAAAAGAGACAGCTAACATAGTCCTGTGGAGAAAAACAAAAACAAAAACAAACTTCAGCCTCCCAAATCCAGTTGGTAGACTTGGCCCCTTGGGGCCTGACTGGGATGGGGACCTGGGTTTATTTGCAAGTCTGTCTCCTCTCACTAGCCTGTCAGCATGCAGCTGGCGGAGACCATTCTATGGCTCATTCAACATGCAGCAGGTGTTCAGTAAAAGTTGTGGAACTGATGGTAGGAATGGTGGCTCACCAACCCCACCAGCTCTGGAGCCCTCTCTCCTCTCTCTGCCGTACTTTCTTCTCTCTCTCCCTCTCCCTCTCCTTCTTCCTCCTTCACTCCTTCTCCCTCTCTAGTCCCTTCCTGTTCTCTCTCTAGTTCCATCCCTATAAATGTCTAATGAAGTGTTTTCACCATCTTGGGGCTGAAAGACCATTGGCCCAGATTTGTTCAGTGTGGTTTTTACAGGAAAAGAGATCCAGAGAGTTTTCTTCCCAGCCCTACAAGTCTTAGGGAGACTCCTAGACGTGAGCTATGGGAACTCACCTGGACACAATAGTAATTCACCAGGAAAGTGACAGAGGGGCATTCCAGGTGTATGGAGCAGCATGGAGTGGAAGACTCGGTGTATCAGGGGCCAGTGGGGCCCAGTGTGGTGACGCTGCATGGAGGCTGCATGGAGGGTAAGTGCTGAGGCTGCTATGGCAAGTTAGACTTCTCCCCTAACTCAGTGGGAATACAGGACATTCAACGACTGTCTAGTAGGTGTTAGTTTCCCTGTCTGACTCCCTCTTATGTGGTGACTTCTCAGAGGACCACATTCTTCTGTGCACTGTTAGCTCCTCTAGTTCAGTGCCCAGCATATTCAGTGGTTAATAAGTTAAATTGGTGTGCGCTTTGGGCTGGGGACTGTAGGGCAATGATGACTAACGTCCTAAAAACATCCCCCAGGCTACTGCTTGGAAATGGGCTTCAGAGACCAAAGTGGAAGAAACAAGAAAAGTTAAGGGAGCACAGGTGATGAGAACCTTAGCTGGGGCAGCCTCTGTGGGGATAGAAAGAAAGAGTGGGTGTCCACAGGGGTGGGATCTACAAAATTCAATGTATAGGTGTTAACTGTGATTCCAAAACAAAGGTAAAACAAAAGATCACTGCCTTCTAAAACCAGGTGCTGGCCTTCCCTGAGCCTGTTAGTATTTGGGAGGAAAGGAAAAGTCAAGTCATGTGGGTCGATCAACTTTCCTTGCTCTGGTATGAATACACAGGAGGTGCTATACCCAAACCCCGAAGGTAGAGAGATGCTGCTAGGGTCCTAAATTATTGTTATTTCTTGTTCTAGTAAAGGGCCAGAACAGACAGCAAAGGACAGGTGTATAGCCAAAGACTTACAGACACTGCAGATGCGGCAGATGTTTGTGTGTCTGGGGGACACAGAAGGAAGAAGACATTGGGTTTCTAGGAAGTCTGGAAACGTCAAACTGCAGCCAGATGGCCCCACCCCGGGGGACTGTTATGGCACAGTGGAGCATGAAATCAAATTTTGGAGGGAGAGGAAAGCATGGTTTGGCAGAGACCTGGGGAGGGGCTTCTCAGCCAGAGGTTTGTGTGGGATCTCAGGCAGAGACCGCCTAGGTTTACGAACAATGAAGCAGATGGGGGGTGAGGGAAGGTGTGCGCTGGACTTCCTTAGTGTAAAGTCTTCCCACAGCCCCAGTTCAACTCCAGACAGTCATCATCCCTTCTTGTATTTCCCACCATCAATCAAACAACTGAAGTGAGTCCATTCGTCCTTCCTCACTTTCCCTTCAATCTCAGCAAGCTTAGGTGGGGCTGAGATCCTGAAGCTTGTTTCCTCATATTTCTCTCCTTTTTACTCTACTGTTCCACTGTTCTACCCAGGGACAAAATTTAAAATCTAGGCCATGGAGACCCCAAGTGCTGGACTACCTAAGGCCACTGGTGTGGTTTCAGCGAGCTAAGATCATCTCCCCAAGAAGACACATATGATTGTGAGCTGGCTAAGCAAGTCTGAGATCCACAGGGCAGCATTAATGAAGGGAAGACCACAGGTAGGATGGAAATTTATAGGCGTACTCAGAAGCTGTTGTCTACAGATGGAATTTCTTCTCCTCCTTTTCCTTCTCTTTCTTTTTCTCTTTCTCCTTCTCCTTCTCCTCCTCCTCTTCCTCCTCCTCCTCCTCCTCCTCCTCCTCTCTCTTTCTCTCTCTCAAATCTCAGACCTGCTTTTAAGACCTTCCAATGGATTCAGTCAAGCCCATCTAAATTATCCAAGACCAACTTCTTTACTTGAAGTCAATTGATTAGGGTTTTCAATTACACCAGCAAAATACTTTTGCAGCAACAACTAGGTTAGTATTTGATTGCATAACAGGAAACTGTAGGCTCACCGTCAAAAACCCATCACAGAGGCCTAACTTGCAATTTAGAGCTTTCAGGTCCATCCAACTGTCGCTCAATCTGCTCCAAACCTGGAAAAGTCCTAACAGGCCTGATTTCTCTGAAGGCCATTGAATCATGTTCTTCTGAGGTGCTCCCGGCTGGACTCTGATGGTGGGAAGGAGAGGCTGATGGTTTGCAGGCACAGCTCTTCAAGCACGGAGAAAAATTGTGACACTGTCATTCCAGGGAATCGGCAACAAGCTTAACTCATTTCCCCACTGGATGATGAGAAATCTTGCTTAGCTGTGATAACTCTTCTGCGATGTTCAAAGCTTGCTATTCCTTTCCCAAGATCTGGACTATAAAAATATCTAACATTATTGGTGGGGACTTTTGACTCCAGAAACACAGACCACTGTGAACCAAGTCACCCAGCACATTCCCCTCAGTGAGTTTCCTAAACCAGCATTTTAAATACTCCACAGGGCAGATGGTCAGTCAAAGAACTTTCCCTGAGGATGTACCTGAGGAGGCTGGGCACAGGAGAATCTAGATTAGCCCAGCCTGAATGTAGCAGGGATGTTGGGATGAAAGGATGCAGATGGTGTTTGCATCGTAAAGAATATAAAACGCAAACTGGAAGAAATGATTACAACATATGTGACAAAGAATTAGTAACATACGTAGAGTTCTTCCATATTAGTAAAAGGGACACAATCCATTTTTAAATGGCTTTTTGAAACTTTTTGATTTTCACAATAGCAAAGAATATAAACATACAATTAACATCAACAAAAGAAATTGAAATGTTCAATGAACATACACCATCAGGTGTTTGACTTTACTAGAAATTAATTAAAATGAAGTCATCACAGGGCTACCATTTGAGACACCTCAGACTGATAAAAGTTTAAAGAGATTTCCGCTCACCTACTAGTGAACACATCGAGATACAGATATTCTGATTCTCTGCTCGTATGGATGTTACTGGCGTAAACTCTGGGGGTCAGTATATGTCAAAAGCCTTTATAATTTTCATGTGCTTTAACTTACCCATAGATTGTTCATAAAGATGGCTAGAATTCCTCCCATCCCACATGCCCTATTACAATGTGATCTGCCATCCTCTCATCAGATATCTGGGTTCTCCTGGAGATTTGCTTTGACCAATAGAAAGCAGCAGAAATGAAATGTACAGCTTCAGAGTTAGGCCTTAGGAGGCCTGGCGGTTTCCACTTTCTTCGTCTGGAACCCCGAGCCATCACATAAAGAATTCTGTATACACAACTGGAGAGACCACTTGGAGATAGGCTCTGGCAGATGGACAATACCAACAACGAGACATGTGAAGGGTACCAACTGAGATGTTCTAGCTCCAATCAACCTTCCAGAAGACTGCAGCCATATGAGTGATCCCAGTCAACTCCTTATGGAGCAGCTGCCCATCTGAGTTCAGCCAACTCACACAATTGTGAGAAATAATAAATTATTGTTATTATAAGGTATTATGTTTTAGGATGTTTGTTACATAGCAGTACATAGCCAACATACATGTTGAGAATTCTATAAAAATAATCAGACAAATGCACAAAAATATACAGGAGCACTCATAGTAACACTGTAACAAAAATACTGTGACAAAACTGAAATGTGACAAAACTATAAATACAGGAATAGGTTAATAAATGATGATGCATCTATTACAGCAAAATGCAATATAACCTTTAAATGTGTGACCTTGGGAAAAGCACTTTACCTTTCTGATTCCTCAGTTTTCTCATCTGGAAAATGGAGATTCATCATAGTACCTGTCTGAGAATTGTACGAATTAAACAAGTTAAATAAACAGGTTACAAATAGTGTGTGTAAATGTAATCATACCAGGAGCTCAATTAGTGGTTGCTACTATTATAATTATGATGCTATTATTAAAATATATAATGATTAATATTAGTTTATTATTTAAATAATATTTATCCTATTAAATAATATATTATATTGATATTAATAATAATGATATTAATTAATAATATCAATGTTAATAATATTAATGTTAATATTAATATTAATAATAAATAACAACACATATAAAAAACTATTATTACAAAACTATATGCTTTTAAATATACACAATATATATAATATGTACATATAAAACATATGTGTGTATATATGTGTGTATATATGTGCATATATACATGTACATATAGGTACACACACATACAGGACAGTGAAATTAGCAGAAATTTCATTTTCTTCTTTATTCTTTTTTCTATTTTCAGAATTTTCATGGTGAGCTATATATTTTATTTTTGTAGCCATTTCTGAATTTTAAAAAGCAAACCAAGAAAACATTCTGTTTTTCACACTTCTTGATGATTTATTTTAGTTGTGTTCACAAAGTTTACCTAGATTGTGTGTGATATATGTGTATCTGTGTTCCTCACATATAATGCTGCTGTTCCAAAAATGGGGACCCCCAAAATTGATAAGCCCCAATGTTGTTAATTTAAATATATTACTTACCAAAACATTAAATGAATCTGTACTTTCAACTAGAATCCATATTAGAACATCTCATCTCCCCTAAATCTGGTGATAAATTGCTTATGGAAATGTGACATATTACATTTTTAAATCATCGAGTCATCTGCGATACATAAAATATAAAAAATAAGTAGACAAATCAGTTTTTACCTTAATATAGAACTTCTACTTTATTATATATTATTAATAAGCTTATAATAGTAGTATTAAAAGATCCCTAAAGTGTAGGATCTTTCTGAACAAACAAGGATTAGTTTTCAGTGTTACAGCAGCGATCCTTAGAAGCCTCAGCTTATACATGGGACTAGCCTGAAGTTTTGGAGATGGAGAGAGCTAAGGAAGGATATTGTGTACAGGGGACTCACGCCATGGATCATCTAAGAGAGAGGTACTGTTTTTAAAAGCCCACCCACCAAAAGCCTGTCATCAAATACACACCATATCTCTTTTGAGGAGGAGGGGGAATTTACAAGGAATATTATAATGTTGAGATTTCCAAAAATTTATGCAGTAAACGATCTTTTTCCAAAAATTTCTCCAATTCATTTGATCATGGAACGATTTTGTTTGTTGATTTTTTGGGTTTTTTTGGGGGGAGAGGGTATGGGAAGGGAATGATTGTTGATAGAAATATGACCTGTTATTATCTCATAGAATATGCTAGTAATTTAGAAGTGGAATGACTAAAGGGTGAGGGAAAGGAGACAGGGAGGGAAGAATGAAAGAAGGAAAGGAGGTAGGAAATGACATAGGGAAGAAAATAAAAAAGGTCCATAAATTCTAATTTGTGATTCCAAACCCAAGAATGCTCTGACATCAGAAAGTTTTTTTTTCCAAGTTTGATACAGTCTCATTAAGTAGTAAAACCTGACCAGAAGTAACATGCAGATATTGATAATCTTCATTGATCCTTTGCAGTGAGAACATTCCTATGTTTTCCTGCATAAATATTTCTATTAGGTCATAGGGTTCCACCTCAGACCCTGATGGGGAGTCATAATCTAGAGTCAATTCATCATGTTACCTTTTCCAAATCTAAAACATTCTGAATTCAGCTGGTTGGAAGGCTATTTGAGAAGGGATTGTAGATCTGTTTTGCATCCATACTTTGTAGAATTGTTCATGCCAGATGCTTTCATTTCCTTGCCTATAAAGTTGGGAGAGGGCCTCCCAGGTGTGTTTTGATAGTAAATAAGATAATACACATCAGAAACCCAAGAGGCTTTTGCACTCAGTATGTGCTTCAAAATGTTCTCTTCTCTCTTCCCACTTTCTAATGGCCTGTCTCCACCAGACCCACCTGATCAGTACCAATACTTAGTTGTCCCTGAGCTTTACCTGTTCCCAAACAGGAGAGTCATAAGCAGAAGCCAAGATTATGTCTCTATTTGTTCTTCCCCCTTCAGAAACCCTAACATAATTGCCACATATGTCAAGTCTGCCACAACAAACTGTGCCTGGGCTTGTTTTGTGTTGCTTCATACAGCTTTAATGACTTCCTCTGTGTAAAACATACCATTTTAAATTAAAAATTAAAAATTCAGAGGCAGATCTCCTGACAAGATGGTGGCAGCCTCTTTTGGTGGCCATAGCATTGGAACACACCATCATGTCAGAGATTGCCCATACAGCTAGTGGTGTCCTAAGAATGTTATGAATATGAGCCTGCAATTATGGGCCTTGAGGCTGAAATAGTTATGAATGGATCGATTTTAAACTGATTGCTGCTTAAAAAGTCACCCCAGTTTATAATGCTGTTTAATAAGAACAACGTATTGGAGGGAAGGAATAGGAATGATTAACTCTCTAATGTCACGCTCTGTTTGAGTCGTGCGTTATTAGAGACAGGAGGAGGAGGAGGGGTTTGGGAGGAGGAGCGGAAGGTATGCAAAGTAATAAGAAATAATCAAGACTATTTCTTGCTCATTCTGAAAACAAAGACTTTTAGAGAGAAGCTTTTAGGAGTTTGAGGGTTGATAACAAACTACTTTAAGTTTCTTTGGAAATATGGAACCCAGATTCAGATGCTAAGAGGTTCTTAAGTCAAACAAGATCAAAGGGCCAAGACTAAGGAGGGGCTTGGAAAAACAAGGTGGGGCTTGAGCTTCTGCAGTCTGCCTCATGACCCTCCCAGTAAGGTACACTTCGACAGGCAGTGTACCTCCTCACCCTCTGGCCTCAGCTTCTGTTCTTCTTTGGTATAAAATTGTTTATTTGACAGATCTTTATTGAGTACGTGCTATGTGTCAGATACTGTTCTCGACACTGAGGGGATAATAGTGACACAGCAGATAGCAAGGCAGGTCGCGACCATCTGAACACTTAGATTTGGGGCTGCTAAGCCAGGTAAAGGCTTCTGCTCACTATTAATGCCTTTTGTCCCCGTTTCTATAAGTCATGGGTACCCAATCTATCCCTATTTGTCTCTTACCCATTCTGATGCACATCTCAAATAGAGGATTACCTTAATATATAAAGATCTCCTACAAATCAATAGAAAAAAAGGAAAAGTATATAAATAGATGGTTCACAGGAAAGTAAATATAAAT